>NC_041374.1:10040625-10050625 GCF_900634415.1 Cottoperca gobio
CAGCTTGCAAACTGCAAAACCAATTAATGGAGAAATACCATAATCAAATATGTTGTTTGAGGATGTTGTCTCAGTCTTGAGGTTTATTTCTGCTCTCTCTCTCCCAGGTACAACTTTACTACTGTTCTGTGCAAGTGGAACCTACCATGCACAATACACAGGCAACATGTCGCTATGACATTAACCCTCCTCTATATTTCTTTAGGGTGTTCAATCTTAATTTTATATTTATGTGGCAAAATAATTATGTTTGAGACATGACAGCTAATAAAGGCCTGTAGCATAAACGCTGTTGCAGAGGATTTAAAGATCCTCATCCAAATACCAACTTGATGTACAATATGAGCAACAAAGCTCCAACACATAGGACTGCCGAGTAATCACAGAATACTATATAGTTATATAAAAGCTCTGAGTGCTATATTTACTTTGAGGTCACCAATAGTGGTTGGAAGCAGTGTTGCTGCAATTTTCGGTCCCAGACAAAGCTCCTCTCTGACATCCCGAGGAACATTATACAGGATTCGTGCAGACTTTGACTTAATCAAGTGCAAGTTGTAAAAATCATTTGCCATTTTCAGTGTTTCAGTAGCTATATGGGCCCCTCCACAACCGCTGCCCCCTCCTTCGCCTCCCTTTGTTCTCTCCAGCTCTAATAGGTTTTCCCCTGCCACACACAATTCACTTTTTTTTTTTTTCTTCCCAGCTCCCCATCCCTCCCACACCCCCTTTTAGTGCAGTGCCCAGTGTCGACTGGAGCATTTGAGCAATTTGAAATTAAAGCAAACAATGGGCAGGCACTCCCAGGGACCTCTCGCTCACCATATTACACGGAGGACGCTCGTGTGCTCTTGCGCATTATTGGCAAGTCATTACGTTTCTCTGGAAACCAAGAGCGGGAGCTCGCTCAGAGGAATCGGTGATGCAAGCAGCAGCTGAGTGCTTGGAATAGCATGTGTGTTTGTGTGTGTTTGTGTGTGTGTGTATATGTGTGTTCTGGAGAATCCTTGGCAACAGCATGGGGATGCTGTCAAAACAAAACTGTATATTGACATGTCTGATATGCAGCTTGATATAGGATTCTCAATGCCCATTTAGTTTTTCTTGAAAGATAAAAGGTATTCATTGCTGTTTGAAGTCTGTACGCTCACCAGGCCTGCACAATATTACTCTCATTCTTAATCATTGATTCTCAATGGCATTAAACATAAGATATTATATATATTATAAGTTCCAACCCAAGCTGTTGATTGTCAAGAGGTGAAGTTATAAAAAATAAACTATCATTCAAACTTTTTGCATTTAAGGGCTTTTATTTTGTTCCTGAAAACCTATAATTGTCATTGACTTTAAAACTGTTGTTAATAAACTTGTTGTTCTCGTGTACTTTGTGCTGTAATGGTCAATATAGTTATAAATGTCATGTTTTTTTAAATTACCTAAATATTGTCATGTTATGTAATAAATGAATTTACCAAAATTGAATAAAACATCTATAAAGCCTGATTTTTACAAACATAAATGAGATCTGTAGAACATTCTGCATTACAGCTTGAAAATTAATTATTAAACCTCTTGCAAAATTACAAATATCCAGTCGTCCTATAGAGTGTTGTGACATCTGAATGGATTCTTAGAGGATAAGATGAAACAAATCTTGAATGTAGGTAAAGGCCATAGAAAAGGGAACATCAGCAGCTGTCCAGAATTTACTGAAATAATCGATGTGAGTGTTTCGTCTGCTTGACAATACACCAAAAAAAGGTTTTCTGTAGGTGTGAACACACACAATTCATCCAGGCCAGCAACTACTAATGAAACCAATTATTTTCATTATTGATTATTCTGCCAATCAATTTCTTGATTAATCTATTAATTATTTAGTCGATAAAATCAGTCGATTGCAGCGAGGTCACCCTTGTTTTATGTTTTTAGCAAATATAAAACATTTTTATTATTTTCCAGAACCCAAGTTGACTCATTCACATGTCTTGTTTTGTCGAACCATCAGTCCAAAAAATATAAATAACGAAATGATTTAATAAGAGAGAGAGAGAGAGACACCACATCATCATATTTGACAAGTTCAAACCAGAGCTTGATTTTACTTATTTGATTTATTTAAATCTTACATTATAACAACATTATTCTCACACTGAAGGTGAAACCTCTGATTTTTAATCTCAAACAGGGAATATTCACATTTGTTTTCAATGCAGCTATGCTCTATGCATCATAAAGTAATCTTAGACAAACATGAACGACATCTGGGAAAAATTCTGCATTACAGTTTGAAAATGAATTATTATGTGTAACATAATTACACATATGCACAGTCCTCCTATAGAGCAGTATAGTGAAGTGACAGTGAGATCCAAATAGCTTCTTACAGAAATACTAAAGTAGGTCTACAAATACCTCCAAAGTGTACTTAAGTACAGTACTCCACCCTAGTAATCCAAAAGCACAATACAAATAATAGTAAAACACTGACTGAGGTAACATTTTACAATGCATACTTTAACTTATGAAGCTGCTTTAAGTACATGTTGATTATAATACTTACTTTTACTTATGTTTTGAATGCAGTACTTTTACTTGTAGTGGAAACTTTACAGTGTGTTATTAGTGTTTTTAAGGATCTAAATACATCCTCCAGTAGAGCACACAGTCAACATTCACCAGTTTCCTGAACACCTTGCTGTTACCAGTTCTCTGTCCTACCTGCATGTTGCTACAGAGTTGTTGACAGTGAGTCGAGCAAAGCGAAGTCTCTTCACCACAAAGTTTCAAACCCTCTCGGCCATGTGGAGCCAAAATGGGACGTTGATCTCGGCGGTCCAATCACATCCGTGTTTTACTTCCTGTCAGAGGGCACGCGCACACACGCGCCTTGCGTCATTACGTATTTCCTGTTCTCTACGGAGTCCCCCCTCTTCTCCTCACCGCCGCGCGCCGTGAAGTGGATGTTTTGGTGAGAAAATACGGTGTCGAAAAGGGACGTAAATATATTTAAAACATGACATTTCGACCGAGTGGGACCTAAAGCTGCGTAGCAGAGGAAAGAGGGGCGTCTTCGGCGAAGGTTTCGGTTTATCTTTGCATCGTATTCTTCCGCATGTCCGCTTTCTTCGTATATGGTCTCCGGCGAGCGTTGTCTGGCGGTGGACGACGAGTTGTCGACGAATAATATGAAGGAGATGATCGGCGGTTGCTGTGTTTGCTCTGACGAGCGAGGCTGGGCGGAAAACCCGCTAGTTTACTGCGACGGACACGGCTGCAACGTTGCTGTGCATCAAGGTAAGCTGTGCTCGTTAGCTCGGCTAGGAGTTAGCATTTAGCTCACAGGCTAGTTAGCTTTATTGCAAGGTTATGGAGCCTCCTCCTCCGCCTGCCCCCAGCAAGGCCAGGCCGAGGTCAGGCTCATGCAGCGGGACTGTCCACTGCTCTGGCTTCAAACTCTGTTTAATCTGCTGTAGACGGTAGTTGACAGCTGCTTCACGAAAGCTATTCTGGCTGCAAGTCGCGCTCGTTTCCCTTGTATCCCTGTCATGTGGGCTATAGAGAAGGAGGGATACTCACCTCCTGTCAAAAGGTGTAAACTTGCGCGCAAAGCTCCCAACGAGGACTTTAAAGCATGTGATTCGGCCCACTGACTGAAAAACTAGTCCAAACTGAATATAGAGGGACACTAATCTAGTGAGTACTAATTGAGAGTTTAACGTAGTGATGGTTTCTAATAGATGCATGTTAGCTTCTAGCATTGTTGTGACAGTGATACGAGAGACTTTATTGCCACCCATCTATAAACAGTGCACCACAGCACATTTCCCTGGTCCCGGTTCAAAACAAAAGAGTGAACACAACAACATGAAATAAAAAAAGATACAGAACACATAGAGTGCAATAATATAAAAATATAAATACTGTAAATACTTGTAAACAAATACAGTGCTGCCAAGACACTGCTCACCCAAGATGACTCAGGCGATGACGTTCATTGTTTACAAATTTAGCAGCTGGCCATGTGAAACGCAGAGTATTTGAAATATCAGCAGCACTGAACCCATGCAGATGCCTTTCAATGTATTAACACAAGGTTTATTTGTAACAATTAGTTAGTGTATGGACTGTTGAATAGGCCTGACAGGAGCATGTCTGAGCCAGCAGTTCTAGTTCAATCAATTTGACCCACGTGTTTCTCTTTGTTGTTGTAGAAACTAACCTTATGTATTATTAATAGCAATCTTATTATTATGTTGTTATTGCATACACAAATATAGCTAAACCTCTTAGCCTGTTATTTTGTATTTTACATTGCAGTTGCATCATTCCAGCCTCAGCAGCAAAGTTATTTTTAGTGGATTGTGATACTTTCAATGTCAAATGTACACCATCAAGCATCGCAACAAATGTGTTTTGAAGCCTTAACAACTACAAAGTATTTCTAAATATAGAAAGCTGGGATTGTGGTGTGGAATGTTTTGGATATCAGACCACAGATTAAAAGCTTCAAAACAGAATGTGGTCTTGTTCAAATTCATTGGTTTAAAAATGAACTATGCCGCAGACTGTATACTTTATTTAATGTATAATACTTTGCAGAGACACATTGACTGGTTGGAAGTAGGCGTGTACGAAACACTACACTTGAATATCCTAATATTATATTTTGTGATACTGTATGAATTCTGAAAACGATCAATTTTTAAATAATAGTTCAAAAATATATACACCGTCTGTGTATACAGTAGGCTATATGTATATATGTAACAATCTTTGTTTACATTTTTCTAACTTATTTTGTTTACCTAAAGAATCCTGCAAGTACTTTTATTATTTTTCACTGATATAGCGAAATGTTAATTCCTTTGCTCAGATTGCACAAAAGTAGTGCTTTGACAAAAAAACAAAAACACTTTTTTAACTTAGTTTTTTTGCATATGTTCTTTATACTATGATCCTTTTTCTAAAATAAGATTATTATTTTAAAATCATAATATACCGCCTTGCTTCCAGTATCACACTGTTTTGAATAGTAACCCCTGTATCATGATTTGCCAATACACAGCCCTCGTTGGAAGCCGCCACTTCCTCCTCTGGTGAATTACTGGGAGCAGAGAAGCTTTGCTGTGTTAGTTAAGAAAATACATGTTTTTGATTCAGATAAGCAACAGTGCTCTGTCATTTTTAATGTGTTACCATGTGCAGATCTGCCCCCGAACCTCAATTATGACAGCGTCTGTTTTAAACTGAACGTGTTTGACTGATAAGATTAACTAACAACATTCAACAACATCCAATGAGTGGCTTATTTCTGCATTTCAGTAATCACCAGACATTAATCTGTTGGAGCTTTTATTTATTTGAATAATTTTGATGTCTGTCGGAACATTGGAATTTATTTAAACCATAGAAGAGATGTATGTAAAAGAAATAAAGAAAACAGGAGAGATGAGGGGGGGGCTTCACTAAGACTGTGAAAATGTGTGACAGTACATTTTGGAAGATGTACTGTACAAGAAGTTGCAATGTTGCATTGCAATGCACACAGAAAACAATGCAAGTTATCCCAACTATATATATAATTATTGAGTAAAATCATTTTCTGACAGGTCGTTGTTGAACAACTGTCACTTTTTTTCCCCTCCAATGTTGGACAAAAGATCAGCATGTAAGTCAAAAATGTTCCTCGTTTAAATCATGGCATTTAAATGAATACTTTATCTTGTAATTTAGTATATGTACCTTCACAATCTCTTAATATTTATTAACTGCAGCTTCACCGATAAATCGATCGACAAAATCATTAATAATTGATTAATCATTAAAGTAATTTTGAATGCAGAAAATGACAGAACGTGCGGTTTTCAGCTCAAATATGGAAATTTCCTGCCTTTTCCCTTCTTTTTAATATCACATTAAACTGAATATGTTTGTGTTTTGGACAGACAAAACAAGACATTTAAAGACATCACCTTGGACTTTGAGAAACTGAGATGGACATTTTTCAATACTTTCTGACATTTTATACTCTAAACGAAGAATCCTGAAAAAATAATAATAATCGTATTAATGATTAATAAAAACATGTCTCTTGTGTGTTTCAGAGCTCCTCTGAATCTTAGAGAAAACCTTAAAATAACATCAAACATCCACTTTCCTATGTGCTTTTGGTTAGTATGCCAACAAATACAAAATGGCACGTTTTTAAACTCCGAGAGCCATAATCAATCAAATGTTCGTGTGTGTGTGTGTGTGTGTGCAGAATATCCTAACCAAGTGCTACTTGATGTCACGTCTGCAAGTCTGGGCACCAGTTTCTTAATTTGTACTCCGTAACCTTTTGGGTGTTTTGTTCTCATAAATCTGGATTATAGTTGTTTATTCCGTTGGATTATGGGCTCCGGTCAGATCAGAGATACTTTGAAAATGTGTGGAGGTAGGCTATTTAAGATGGCACCTCCTGTACGGCAACTTCCAGTCTGAGTCATGTAATCATCAGTAAAATCAAGGAGAAGGGACTCAGTGGGTTCTTGAAGGTGCAGTCCATCTTGTAAATCATGTTGTTTGCTAATGCAGTTAAGAAATATTAAGAATAGACAGAACATCGTAGGATATATGAAAGTAGAGAGATATCAATAGTCTCTCAAACCTTGTGGGCCTGTTCATGCAGCCTCCACACAGCAGGGAGTCAAATAAAAGTGTAGCTTCTACCTGTCATTGTGAGTATTTTGGTCTCATCTCTAAAATGCAGCTGTAAACCTTTTTCATGGAAATGTAGGAGGTCAAGTAAAGATTGTGGACGCTGTGAATGCAACCTCTTTATGTATGGTGCAGCACGCTTGGCAATATTAACAGAAGGCAAACAATTATCATTGATGCCTACAAGTGTTGACAGTAACAATGTATTACCAGCAGTTCTGCCATTGTCCTAATGGCTTAAAATATTTTGTAGTGCAGCAAACTGTGTCAGCTGTCAGTACAGTGATATAAAAACAACAGCAGTCTGTCGGATCAAAATACGGCTCAGTTCTGCGTTCAAACCGGTTCAGTCACAAGTTTGCCTTCTGGCACTAACAGTGTTAGAGGAGATTGTAGGATATTGTAAAGATGTTATCAAGTGTCTTCATGTTCGGTGTGATTTCATTATCACTACGTAAATGAATTCTGTGGTATAAATGTCGTCTTTTGTTGTGGTTGTGATGACTTACTTTAACGCCCCCCCCCCCCCCCCCCCTCTCTGTTCAGCCTGTTATGGCATTGTGCAGGTGCCCACTGGTCCTTGGTTCTGCAGAAAGTGTGAATCTCAGGAGAGAGCAGCCCGTGTGGTGAGTCACACAATCCCTCTATCCATTCATCATTCATGAGTGAACTCCTGGAATAACAGGACTGTCTGGCACTAGATGGCCGACCTCATGCTCTTTAAAAGTGCTATAATTATAAATGCTCTGAGATAGTAGCGCATCTTGTATCACTGAGACACTGTAGTATTTCAGTACCAAGGGTAATCAATATCACATGTTCTGATGAGAAAATGTCTTTGATGAGGTTCTGAATGTGAGTTGTCCACTTACACACTTTTAGCTGTGTGAGGAAACGCAAAGCGAGACAGAGGGTCATTATTGCCTGTTATGCCTAACATGTGTTTGCAGAAGGGCTGCAACCAACAATTATTTTCATTAAAGATTAATCTGCTGATTTTATTTTAGATTAAATGGATACAAAATGTCAGAAAATGGTGAAAATGTCTCTCCCAGTTTCTCAAAGTCCAAGTCTTGTTTTTCAATCCCAAAGAGTTTCACTTTGAGATGAAATAAAACGGAGAAAAGCAAGAAGTCTTCATACTTAAGAGCCTGAAAACAGCATTTTACGATTAATCGATTATCAAAATAGTCTATCAATTATCTATTCGATTTGTCGACTTCTCGTTGCGTTGCAGTGCAAACAGTATAGCTGAGAAAGTCACATGTCATTTCAATGGACTGCTCGGTAAAAGAAATTCAAATGAAAATAAATGCTTAATGTGTTCGAGTCAGTTTTGTTTGTGTTTATTTTGCTGAAACGAGATATAAAAAAACTAAAACCTTGCAATGCGCTTACAGTTGTAGATGACAAACAATAAATATTGTGTATCTTACTGGATATATTTGGATGTCTTGGAAGCTGTCGGTTACATTATTGAAAATTGACTGTTTTTGTGTATATGTGACGTCTCCCGCTGACCTCAGCCGGCCTGCCACCTGTATCTGCACCAGTCACCATCATATTCCACTGAATGATATTTAATCCTGATTTGAAAGCTTTATAAAAGATTATCTTAAATGCTGTTCAAGTGTTTTCAGTTCACCAACACTACCACATAGCATTTGTTGTGTGTGGCAAACATTAAAGAGACTGTTCACCCCAAAATCAAAAATACATCTGTTCCCTCTTACCTGTAGAGCTATTTATTAATCTAGATTGTTTTGGTGCGAGTTGCAGCGTGTTGGAGATATCGGCCGTAGAGAGAAAAACATGATGACCCGGCTACTCGAGATAATCCACAGACCTTGTTGTTAGCAGTTTTTATGTAGGTACTATTTTCTTTCTACTGACCTACACTCACAAACCACATCACTGCGCAGATGCGTCTACTCATGGACAAGAGGCTTGTGACCATGTAATCATTAATGCAGCTCTGCTAGGCTTAGCTGTAATGTAAGATAGCTCAGGTGAGCAAATAGTATACGAGCACGTGCTCTCAATGAGGTCTGTGGATTATCTTGAGTGACCAGATCATCATTTCTGTAAAGAGACTTTGCTGTTGAGTATTTCAAATGTGTTTTTTGGCGCTTTGAGCTCCACAAGCCGAGCGCCAGCTAGTTCCATTATATTGGAGAAAAGACAGACATCTCTACGGCCAATACCTCCAGCACTCAACACCAAAACAATCTACATTGATAAATAGCTCTACAGGTAATACGGAAAATATGTATTTTTGATTTACCTAGTCTGCATCGTAACAGCGACTGAATGTGGCTAAAGAGTTTCCATATTTTACGTGTTCTGTTTGTGAAACTTGGTGCTAAAGCCACAAACTGGCACGGCGTGCTGAGTTTCAACTTCATATGACCTCGGCAAACTTCTAAGGAGCTGTCGAGATTTTGTCAGGACAAGATTTACTTGCGTAGTTGTTGATACAGGTGCTAGGAATGATCTGCTGACTTGCTGTATTCATGTGTTCACATAGTGCCAAGTTTCTCTTGCAGAAATTTAGCAGGATAACTAGGTTTTCCTCTAACCTCTTAACCTGATGAAGGAAACCAGGTTTCTCATTTACATGGCATTTAAGACATGAGTTAAGGGAAGAACTTCAACAATAACCAGGTCACTGAAGTGCATGTAATTGCTATGAGCAGTGTCAAAGTGAACAACATCTTCACGTCGCAGCCGATGCGTAAAGTGTCTGATGTGCATTCCTGTGCAACTGAAATGGGTTAGAAATAAATTAAAAGTTGATCTGAAGTCCGCAGGTGCCGAGTTCAGACAAATTGTGGATTGAAGAGTAAATAAAGAAATTATTAAACACTTCTCAAACAGAACTTTTTAGTAAATAAATGATATTAATAAGTTAAAGATGGATATTTTAAAACCTGTTCAGGAAAGAGGATTTTTAAGAGCTGGAGTAGAAGCTACTTTACTATCTTATAAAGGAAGAAGTATGGCTGCAACACTGGAAACATTATGCATTTATTGAACTGAATTAAAAAAAACTTGCTGTGGGGATATTTGCAAGTTCTCCTTCCATTCATGTTGACTCGAGCGGAGTCAACATGAATGGTGATGACTCAGCAAAAAAGCCACACCCTCAAAGCACGGTAAACGATAAGGGGGTCCATGTTTCAAGACGGGTTGTGTGGGCTGCTGTCATCCCCCCAGACCCCCGACGCACTGTTGGATGAATCATGTGAAAAGTTGAATTGTCAGGCTCAGAGCAGCAGAAATACTTACCTGCAGA
>NC_041374.1:10053125-10190625 GCF_900634415.1 Cottoperca gobio
AGACGTGTTATATCTGTGAGGACCAGGGCAGAGAGAGTAAAGCTGCCACTGGAGCCTGTATGACCTGCAACAAACATGGCTGCAGGCAGGCCTTCCATGTCACATGGTGAGACCCGTTCACATCTCGTAATCCTCACCACTCAAAGAAGGAGATTGTGCCCAGTGGTTAGGGAGCAAAGCACTTGGGGGGAAATTCCCTGAGCTGCGAGTTCCCAGGTTGATTCCTGGCTCAAACTCGAGTAAAAACTTGTGGATTCAATTTACTTTTGAGTAATGTAGTCGGAACAACTTTGAGTTAATGTGGATATTCAGATTTTGTTGATATTTAGAGCACAGCACTTGTCTTCAAATGTTGTTTCATGTTCATAATTTGGTTGTATTATGATCCTTTTGTGTTACAATGTTGCACATGAATGTTAAAAGTTTTCTTTACATCTCTTTAATTTAATTTCCTCCTCTCTGCCACAGTGCCCAGTTTGCGGGGTTGTTATGTGAGGAACAAGGATCGGACGCAGACAATGTCAAGTACTGTGGATACTGCAAATACCACCACAGCAAATTGGTAAGTGTGCTCTCATGTTCGTGTCATTCTGCAGATGGCATTTCTTTTGATACACACATCACTCAACAGTATGTCATTCTTCTGATTGTTCTTTCTGCAGCCATAACCTATTTCTGCACGTGAGGAAAAATTAGATTTTTAAGTATTTTCATTTGGTATTAAGTTTAAGATGATATATTATTAACTGTATTAATTAACCGAGGAGCTAGCTCATGTTTTTTGTAAATAATACGAACGTAGCGGTTGACATTTGTTCACGGTACTTGGCAAGTTTAACTCATGAGCTTGTGTTACTCATGCAAACACTGTCCTTACGTCACAACTGAGCGAAGATCTCTGATTAATGTTGTTTCAGTATAAAACCACTCTGACTGGTGTGTGCCGTGATAGCCACAGTGTTTGTTGCACGTGATGAAAGCTGCAACGATTAAGAGATTATTCAATCGCCAGAAAAATAATTAATCAATTAATCTTTTAAAGTTATGTTTCATGCAAGAATGTCAGAAAAGGCTTTTCTTTTTCTCTGTTTTATATCATTAAAGTTTGGGACTGATGAAACCACACATTTAACGACATCACCTTGGATTTTGAGAAACTGGGATAAATATTTCTCGCTATTTTCTGACATTTTTTCGACCAACAATTTAATCTAAGAAATAATCTGTTATTCGTTAAACTATATAATCGTTAGTTGCACTAGACGTGGCTACACGTGTATGCAGGAGCGTGTCTTAAAGGTCTATTGACAATTTGAATGAGGATTTTTGCGTTCCACTATCTACGAGCACGGCTGAGTACGTAGTAACTCAACACACACATATTGGATGACGTGTAACACGGTGAGAAACGCCTTCTCATCTTCTCTGACCCACCAACCTCTCTCCCCTCATCTTCTTCTTGTCTCCACCTCTCTTGTCCTCCCTGTCCTCTTCAATACTACTCTCCTCTTTCCTCCACCTCTCTATTTTTTCTCCAACCTTTCCTCCGTTGTCGGTTTCTCTTTCCTGCCTGGCCATCTTGCTCCTTCCGTCAGCTTCCGGTCTGTTGGCCTCTGCCTCCGATTATCTTTCTCCCCATCTGCTTCCTCTTTCACTGGACCAATGAATCCTCCCCCCACTGCTTGCTTCTCGTCCACCTGTCATTTACCCTCAATCTACTCTTATTCCTCCTCCCATCCTGATCTAATCTCTCCAACTGGCCTATAGTGCCCTCCCCCTTGTGTATTTGCACTAAGCCCAGAGTGGCCACACTTTGGTTTCCAGGTTTTCACTGTCAAACAAGTCTAATCAGGCTTCATTGTTATTTATGCATTTCAAATTCTTTGGAAAATAAAATGTTTAATTCGTAGCTTTCCTTTCCAGCAGAGCCGTCCTTTGTTAGCGTTTATTATTTGGTAGTTTCAGTAGCTTTTGTGCTGCTTTACTTAAATTGGACACATGGTTTCAATAAAAAGATTGTTCTACTCCTTTTCTAGACAGTATAGGTTTACAAAGTAAAGTGATGAATATGATGTAAAAGAGCGTAATGGTTGACTTAAAGAAGACAGAAAAACTGTCTGTTTTCTCTGCACTTTAGCACTTCGGCTTTCACTCCTAAATGGCAGATTGCTGGTTTCTTGTCCATAATTGGTGCCTTATCTTTGTAGTCAGTTCGTCCTCCTCTGACTATGCAACCAGCATAATGCAGACCTGATGGTGGATAGCGAGCCCATTGTCAAGCTGAATTCAATCAGATATGAGAAGAATGAAAAAGATAGGCATATCAACACACCAATGCAACAACTGGATATGCAAAGGAAATGTGTTTTCAACACACACACACACACACACACACAGAGACGTCCTGTTGTGTTCCAGATTTTGTTCCGCCTCTCCAGTAGTTAACCTATTGCAAGGTATACACGTATATGCATGTGCACACTCTGCGTCCGTTAGGGGAGGGACGCAGATATGAAAAACAGGAGCGTGACTATTATGATTACTGGAACACATAGGACAGGCTTTAAGGTGTCCACGCACACACACATGCACACACAGATGACATTTTTGCAATGTTAAAAAAATGCTGATGGAAAGACTCGTGCTGTTGTATTGATCCTGTATGAATGGCTTTGGATGCTGGGGCATAATGTCATTAAGATGGGATTGTATGGATGGCAGGAATGTACGAGAGGGAATCAATGATGAGGAAAGCGGAGTGGGGGTTTCATAAAATACCACTTGATGGATGTTTACGGCATGTTAGCATCATATGGTATTTGACTGGACTCCGTCGGTAGCCAGATCTAATTTCAAACTCGGATTATCCTTGTTTGTTGTTGATTTCATCAAGACTGTGAAGAATTTCCCCTTTTCTTGTGGGTGTAAATGCACTTGATGCGTCCGCTTTACTCTTCCAACCCTCTACACTGGGTGTTGCTGGCACATTTGGTTTCAAACATCTTCTGTGATTGTTGTATAACTTTCTGTCATAATCTGTTTTTATGACTTAGACATGTTTACAGTGCAGTTGAGTTGCATTCATTGAATTGAAAGTGTAAAAACATCTATCCTGGAAAAAGTGCAGAGAAAATCAACCGGAGAGTTGGTCTAGATCGATTCTGACGAGTGAATTCTGCTTTCTGCGTTTTAATTTGAAGATTGTCCTGTAAAGTTGAATGATAATCTGTCCCTCAGTAGAAACAGTCATTGATGAACTCCACAGTATGTCAGTATGGAAATCCAGAGTTGGATTTTAAAAGGGAAGAGATTGCCATGTGACTCAGACAATGAGCTGTGTGCGAGGTCCCATGGTTCACTGGGTTTCCTCGTAAAGTCAGTTTTACATGAAATGCAAAAAGAAACAGTCTCTGGTCCTGGACTTCTAAACAGAGACTGAACACAAGCCTTGATCTGTGCCTGGAGGTAATTTGGCTGAAATTTGAGGATCCAGATAACCAGATAGCAAGAGCAAGCTGGCTTTGCTGAGATCGATAACCAAGACCCTTCAAAAGTGTCCCATGATGCCTCTTCAGATCTTAGTTTTGGAGGAAGAATTTTGAACACTATTTTATCCTCAATCCTGATTTTTTTCTTTTACTGTTATTTCTTATGGTTAGTATTGAGGGTTGTCTACAGTTGAATGACTGTTTCGTGGTTACATTTGGTCAATGAAAGTTGAAGTATAATGTATTTCTGTTTAAATACCTTTTGCCATCATACTCCTATAAACACCATTTTAGTAACCAATGCTTGTGGCAATGTTTTTTAAATTTTGAGTTCAGTCGGCCTTTTTTTAGTTCCCCAGGTTTCGATCTTTTCTTTGGACATCATCCAGTAACTTGGAGTTCCTCTGGACTTTTTTTGTGAAGGAGCAGGGGCCGTGGTAGTAAGTCTCAAAGCTTAAGTGTATGAATAGACCCCCAGACACAGACGTGAAGGTAAGACTCAGATCTTACAGAAACATTATGCCCTCACTCCTACAAGCTCAAACTGTGGAGGGACGGGCAAATACGCAGTAAAAGCATTGATCAATAATACTTTTCAGTCGTTCTCTATAATGAGCATTTATGGAGAAAGTCTTTGAATATATTTGCAGAACATTATTTTTGACGAGCGGCGTCTCAGAAGGCATATTTTAGTTAGAATTGCAAATGCAAAAAGAGGCATGTGGTTTTAATTAACTATTGTATTGTTATTATGTTTTTATTATGGCTCTCATGCTATCATATCTTAATATATTACATGTTGACAGTTAACCAAAACCCCTACAAAGTTCAACCCTGGGTCTTAAACATCACTTATGAGTCAGGCGATAAAAATAAATAAATAAAAAGATTTCATTTATTTTAATTTTATGAAAATAATTAATTTTGGTATCTTTATTTAAATAATATTTTCCTTGGGAAAAACCAATGCTATATAGAGCAGTGTAAGAATGTGTCACACTTCAGTTCTGCTCAACAAGGCCTTTAAAATGACAGAAATCCTTTTAATTTGATGTCCAAGTGAGTGCTGGAATTGTGTTTTATAGACCCAGCAGCAGATGCATTCGCATTGCTTTTTAGCTGCGAGTATGACTGCAGCCCACCAGTGATCGCTACATTAGTGTGACTTAATCAGTCACAGCTGTTAGCAGAACATGTAATCACAGGCTGTGAACAATCTGAATTTACAGGAGGTGTCAACTCATCAGTTCCACTTTTTTGTTTTTGTCATGTGTCCCTTGTGAGAGCAGAGGACAGGCCTCAAAGCCTGCAGTTGCATCATTCTCAAAAAGTTGCATGTTGACCATTTCTCATTGTTCAAAGGTCTCCAACATTTGCAGGCCGGCTTTAGTGTAAAGATATTTAACCCAATATAATATACTAAAGCGTCTGTCCCTTTTACAGTTGAGCTGTTTGGAGAGTTTTCTGTTCAGAGTCATTGACTCCTCATCAAACCCTCCAACAACGTGCTCTGTTTGGACAGCACTTTGAAAATACAGCCATCCTCTCTCCTCTCATGAGTAGCAATCACTGGGAAGAGTTTACATGATCCAGATATTGAAGTTGGGGTGTGAAGTTTATCAAGCACTTATAGCAAAGTGCATTGTAGCAAACAAAGGACGCTCATTAGATAAAACGAGCCAGAACAAGTACTTAGCATACGTGTGTGTGTGTGTGTGTGTGTGTGTGTGCCAACGGAAGTCTGGACCACTTCAGAAATACGAAACCGGCTTTTTGCCTGTTGTTTCTTCACAAATGTGAATCACAACAGATTCTATCTGAGCAGAATAAGATGTTTTATTCAACGACATCTCAGTCGGTTACAATTCTGCTCCGTCATTGTACTTGCTCTCCATATGTCCCGGATATTTAGGCTGCTCTACATAATGCCGCTGCACAGTGCATTCTAAGTGTGTTTGTAAAACCAATTCAATTTAGGAAGGGGATGCATTAAATTTGTATTGGGAAGAAATTTCCATTATCAACAATATAAATTGTGAAAACATCACAAATAAAAGCTCTGAGCAAAAATGAAAGTATTCCAATAATTGGCTGCCGCGACTTTCTAATTAAAAAGATTCTCTGCAAGCGTATTAGTTTTATAGGTATGTCCTGCTGCGTGAAATAAGTTTACAACAAATCAGTATAACAACTCGTGTAGCGGGCAGATATTAGATGTCCCGAAGATGGACAGGGCGGCCTGTAGCTGATGCAGATCTAACCAGTATTAAAAGAATACAATTATAATTAAATAATAAAACATCTTTCTGAAGATGCACCATGGATTGTTATCTTTGTGTTTTCATATTGAGGAAGAATGGATGCTTTTTGAAAGTGTCTCTTGGCCGTGCAGTCAGCTCCTTAACAAAGCTGGTTTTTGGCACCTGAATGGTTTAACAAATAATTGTTCGATTTCCACAGAATTAAATACTCATGTTCTGAGGAGATGACGCATTTATTTCAAACCTGTTTGTGCAGACGGCTCAGTAGAGATTTGGTTAATGATGCTGTGCCAAAAATACTTTTCAAATTCCCTTTTCCATCTTTTTTTTGCAGTTGTAGTTAATTGTTTTCGATAGAAAAGCATGGAACAAGACAATAGATGTTTCATTGTGTTCATTCATAAAGTAATTAGCGGAATGCAAATTGAGCATTTAGCATGTTGTGTGACATTTTATCTGTCTACTTAGTCACTGTGTCAAACAATGGCAGCTTCAGGAGGATTGTGTGTGTGTGGATTTATCCATTTCTGTTCATGTTTTGTTTATTTAATTTAAAGGGACAAATGTAATATACATAGAGAATTGCACAACAATTATCCAGTGCACTTTATCACAGAATACATAGCTACGGCTAATTTCCAATTCTCGTCCCTAGAAGGCCCCTTTAAAAAAACAAATATAAAAATACTCTCCAGCCCGCTGCCCTGGCTTTTGTTAATACTGCCTTATTTGCATTAGTTAGAGTATCGCCCTTCTCTCTCACTTATACTCAGATGCACGCACACGCACACACACGCACACACACACTCTCTCCATCCACATTCCAGGGTCAGAGAGCAGTAGGCTCAGAGATGTGTGTGTGTGTGTGTGTGTGTGTGTGTGTGTGTGTGTGTCTCCACACATCAACTCATGCATTTGTTATGTGGTTTTGTGGCTCAGATGTAGACCCACCTCATGTTAGACCCTGCAGTCAAACTACAGCAGGGGCTAAAAGATCCCCACACTGACCACTTAAAGGCCTGCAGGAAACACACACACACACACACACACACACACACACACACACACACACACACACACACACACACACACACACACACACACACACACAGAGGTCAGAAATCCTGCAGGAAACTGCACAGGGGAATTCCTGCTAGACCAGGGCGGATTATTTTCCCCCTTACTTCCTGTTCCTCCGTTTCCCCCGTCTCTCCTCAGCCCTCCTCCCCTCTGTGTCTGCACCCTCTCATCTTCTTCCTGAGGTCATTGTGTTACCTTTATGAAGCAATTAAAATGCACATTACATCAAATAAAAAATCATTGGCCCTTTATTTCTTAACAACAAACATAGCAAAGTTTAATGAATTGTAATTTCTTGTCTATGAACATTACAGCGAGGGAAAAGTACCGGAAGCATTTACAAACTGTGCAATTCAAAAGGCAGTTTGATTTAATGTGGTGACCAAACAAATTAATTGAGTAGTCGGTTAACTTATTGTTTTATAATTTATTAAATCAATTATTAATTTATCAAGTGAAAATTCAAAAACATCCTCTGGATTGAAATGTGAGGATTTGCTGCTTTTCTTTGTTTTATTTGCCTATAAGATTAATTATTCATCTTATAATGAAGCTGATAAATTCATGAGAAATATTATTAATTTCAAAATATAAATGGAAATGAAATTATGTATAGGTGTACATAATAAAGTGGCCACTGCGTGTATATACGTATGTGATTTACCACGGCTGGAAGGTGAATGGGCCTTTTAGAAAAGGTTTAGAAACCTTGTGAAGAAGTTCAGATTGTTGGTTTGGCAAAAAACTTTAGTATCTTGGATTTATTTGTAGGCATTGTTCACTAAGTTTTATCCTTTTAACACAATTTACTAATAGATGGTTACAACCCTAATTTAATGCATTTGGTTTTTATGAACCAATGCATAATCAAGTTTCCGATGTTTACCAGGAGACCAGAGAGTCCCGTATCTTCTGAACTGTAAAGACACCGTTTTAACGAACAGTCTTCTGAAAAGTGAGTTTCCCAGTTCAGAACCACATGACCAGCGTTCGACTTAGACGGAGAGGATTTCAGCCTACCGTTTTATTGCTCATTGCTCATTGCTCGAGGGTTTGTTGATAAATAGACGTGGCCCTTGGTCTCTGTCACCACTCATATTTACCCCACACAGTCTCAAAGACCTCTCGGACATGTCAAATGATTGGGCTGCTAATGGTCAGCACCAGAGAAAGAGGGGAGAGGACACGCTGAAAGGCTTTGTCTCTGCCTGTATAATCAATTGACCTGATTGATAAGGGTGTGTCAGGGTTACATTGTGTGTGTGTTATGTTTCCCACGCCCGTGTGTGTGTGTGTGTGTGTGTGTGTGTGTGTTATCCGACCCTCTCAGCTCAGCCTCTGTCCATCAACACCTACCTCTGGAATGTTAATGAAAAACAACAAGGGAATCCCAAAGAATTCACCTCTCTGTCTCTCTCACTCTCCTTTTCTCCTTTATCACGTCTTCCATTTGTTGCAATAAATGCTGTTAAAGTGAAATGCCTCAATTTGTAAAGTCACTCATTTCATCCTGTGTTTCTCTGTGTTTCTCCTCTTTCCTCTTTTCTGTAGCCAATTTGCAAAGTTGGCACCGTTGTTTAAAGTAGTTCCAAACTGTTTGGTGCAGCGACAACAATTTTGATAATCAGGATGTGAATTTATCGAGCAAAAACACGTTATTTTTTATTTGTTCCGCTCCAAGTAATGAACGACTCCCTAAAGAGATTGACAATCTGAACATAAATAAACAATAGAAATAGATGGTGTGTCACTTAGTTATTTAACAACACAAACTTTATAAAAGTTTAATTATTCTTTAACTGCTAAATATGTATACATCTGTAGAGAATTCAAACCACTGAAATACACATCTGCTCTAAAGTAGTCCGTGCATACTGATACTTCTGCGCTCTTCGTCCTCTGAACTAAAAACAGAAAATCAAACAATATGAAACTTTTTATTTTATTTTGTCTTTCTTGCATGATAATTCCTGTGTTTTTTTTAAATGAGGCCTCTATTTTTCACTTCTCTACCGTGATAATGAACGTGAGGGCAGCATGGAATTAGATGATTTTATCAACTTAAAAGCTACTTAGTGGAAAGGAAAAATGGAAAACACACAAACAGAACTCTGCAGCACAGAGGTTACAGTGAAGCTGCCAACTCCTGATTAAAGTCAAACTGCCATACAAAGAAAGTCTGGCTAAACTGTCACCAGCCTCCATGTAGTCACCTTGGGGGGAGAAGAAGGGGGGCGTTTCCTGGTGTTTCAGAGTTGTCGTGACACTGAGCATCACAAGCATGTCGAGTCCCATGTTGTCTCTCAGGATCGCTGCATATTTTGTGTGTGTGCAGTGTGCGTGCGTGCGTGCGTGCGTGCGTGCGTGCGTGTATTCCTGTGCAGAGAGGTGTCGGGGTGCAGGCCGTGCATGTGAGGTGTAAATGCACTGGCACCCAGTTGCCACCTCAGGGGTGCGAGAGGAAGGATGATGGGGCGCGTGTGATAGCGAGGGTGTAAATTGAGCTGTGATGGTCCAAGAAGGAGGATATGATTGGATGATATGTTGAGACCTTGTGTGCGGCAAGAGGCACTTCCACACACTCTGCTCTAAAGAGTGCTGAATTCCTGTTTCCTCCTGCCATTCTTTATCACTCTTCCATCACTCTCTTTGTGTTTGTGGATCTCCTAGCTTTCATCTCAGACCGAGCCTTTGAAATGTAATGCTCTCTTTCTATCAGCCAAACGCACACACTCATTATTCCTCCTTTGTGCTTATTTCTTAATAACTCGTAGCTTTTAGTTTGTTTTATTTTTGCCATCTCTTTGGGTATAGACTTCGACAGAACACTTGCGGATATGGTCCAGTATGTCGCTATATTCAGTATTTTCCTAACATGTAGAACGCTATAAAAGAAGTACGAGGTCCGTTTCTCTCTCTCTCTCTCTCTCTCTTTTATTTCTCTACTCTGTGCCACGTCTTAAGCAGCTTCACCCATCTGCTTCTCTTTTCCCCTGTTCTCCATGCTCAGAAACACAAGGAGCGGGACAGGCACAAACCAAAACACAAGAAGATCTCCATGGACATGTCGCCCTCCCTCGTCCTTCCTAACATCATGGTCCCAGAAAAGGTGAGGGTACTCTTCCCTCCTTTAGTTTTGGTCAACTGTGACCGAGCTAGTTAGATATTAAGGTAGACCTTGATTTCCCTTTATAGCCCTCCTTGTGTGTCGCTCACATATCCTGTCCTCCCTCTCTTGTTTTGATAAGTTTCTCTCCTTGTTTCGGTGCTTCTCATGCTTCTTTTCCTCCCTTTCCTTTCAACCATAATTTTTTTCATTGTTTCCCTCCCTTTTTATTATCTTCCTCCTCCAGACCTTCAACAGCAGCAGCTCAGGGGGAGGCGTCACCTCTCTGCCGGCGTCCTCGCAGAAGCGGCTGGACGACGGCACCGCCCGCTTCACCACCGCCAACTTTCAAGAAGTGTCGTCCGCTCTCTCCAGTGGCAGCTCTAAAGACTGCTCGGCTGCAGACGCTGGGAAGGCAGCGTCTGAGGCGAAGAACAAGAAGAACAGCGGCGCAGGTCACACGGCGGGACAGAGAGGCCGCAAGGCCCTCACCTCGTCAGGGAAACCCCTCCCCTCCGCTGTGGTCACCATGGCAACCTCCTCCACGTCTGCGTCCACTGGGCCTTTCCACCAAGGTGAATTAATGGCTGCAAATGGTCCCGTATGTTAATTTTCCCACAGCTGGGAATCAACCCTGCAGTTAGAAAAATGGAAACGCTGTGACAAATCATCTGCTGCCCACCCAGCAAAAACTGCAAGTGCAGCACAATTACAGCAATGTTATTAAAACCTAAATAAGAGTGTGATTCATGTGTGTGTGCTGGCTTTTGGCCAGACACCAGACTTTAGTGTGTGTGGCCTTGATAACAGTGTTTCGTCTCGACTGGCCTCCGGCTCCTGTAATCGGGGTTCCTGTCTGGGAAAAGACGCAGAAAGAAAAGAACATGTGGGGCGCTCACACTGAGCTCCTGTGTTTTGTACTATCAGAACCTTGAAGCCCTTGTCAGGTGTGTTTGTTTGTGTGTGTCAAGTAGAGAAATGGTGTGTGTGTGTGTGTGCTCTCTGTGTCGGGAGGACTACATGATGAGGGAAGGCTGACTGTGGAGCAGATAGAGCAGGAGAGCTTATTTTGGTTATCTTGTTTCGACTTCTCCCATGATGATAGAAGGGAGAGTTGTATGAAAACTTTTCCAGCCAGCTGTTCGGTCTGTTTCCTCAGTTGTTTCTCTCCTGCGACTTGTCATTCTTCACTTGTGTCTTTATCTTTTCTGTCATTGTTTTTCTTTCATCCAGGCCTCCTGTTGACCAGTGCCAGCAAGACACCCTCTGCCCCTTCCTCCTCAGACTTCCTAAGTTTCTCAGATCCATCGTTGCGTCCGGGGGGTGGCACGACCTTCTCCTCCCCGCCATCTTTCAGCAGCTGCCTTGTGAAACCGAGCTCGGAGGGCGGCGCTTCAGAGGGAACTGCGACACTCTTCGGCTCTCTGATGTCCGCCACTACGGCTTCTGCAGGTACCAGTCGTTTATATTCACTTATAGCTTTATTAAAATGTGTTTTTGTCACATGTGTTGTGCTTGGTGTCATTATTAAAGTGATGCCACAGTTGATGAGGATTTCTTTCTTTAATGGAGTAATAAGTAGATTAATTAATAATGAACTGATGAGGCAGGTTGTGTTTTCCACACAAACTCCAACAAAGCACCAAGAGACCGTAGGCTTTACACTTTAGTATTCAGTTCAGCTTTCTTATCATTTCAGTGGGCGGGAAGCTGTATGAGAATTCTCACAGTCACACAGCCAGCGAGACGATAAGCCTCGGTGGGTCCGCTGGCTACAAGCGGCCCCAGCCCTCCAGCTCAGGGCCGGGGATCGGAGGAGCAGCGGCGGGAGGCGGGGAAGATGGGGTGAAGAAGAAAAAGAAGGGCAACTGGCGAAACAGATTTGGACCTTGCTTCACCTCAGATAGGAAGCATTCAGAGCCAGCTCCCTCCGTGACTCTCCCCACCTCCTCCACGGCCAACACCTCCTCCTCCTCCTCCCCGTCCTCGACGCTCACAGGCCGACCGGGTTTAGTATCCAGCAGTGGATTAGGAGCGGGGGTGGGAGGAGGGGGCGAGATGGGGCTGGGGGTCATGGGTGTCAGCGGTGGGATTCAGAAGTCCCTGTCACTCCTCAGGAATGGGGGTCTGCAGAGCAACAGCAGCTCCTCAACCACCGGGTCAGGTGAGGAGGAAACGACTCACACTAAACACAACAATGTTTCACAACCAGAGAAATACTCTGATGTCTGTCAGTGTTGGAAATTATCTTCACAGTTTAGCGAAACAATGAATGACAACAAATGAAGTTGTTGGCAGTTAAAATGAGGAAACCAATTATGTCCTGTTAAACAAAGAAGACGTGTCCCGTCACCATAGTGTCATCAAACTGGTTAAGAAGGGAAGTCACAAAAACTGCTTTTGTTCGCCGACATATGTACTTTATTATTGTGAATTTATGACCATTTTATGCCACTTTTAAAAAGCAATACTTATTTTAATATTAAGAATATTCAGACATTGGTATGGAATATGAAAAAATATAAAAATATCCTAAATAAATAAAACCAAACAACCAAAACAATAAATATAAACGACTCTTGACCTCTGTTAATAAATGTCTGCACAATGCCCAAATCCAGGAAACTGCTGCTTTTTATTCTGGCATCATGTTGGTGACATTCTTAACAAACACGTAAACACAACGGGCAACATCGACGTCCACATATTGTATCATACGTCGACAACGTAAATATCCTAACGGGCCGACTGGCCTTGACGTCGTTTTTGTTCTTCCTTTCTTGTCATTCACCACAAAACGCTGAAAGAGGAAAATGTTTGTGGATTTTACTCCAAAGTCTCAACGTTATCAGAAATGGGAAGGATTTGACACACCTTTGTTATTGGCTCCTTGTGTGTGTAAGTCAGAGTGCGGGTCTCTGCGCTGTTTGCTCTCACACACGTGGAAGTGGTCTGTATGTTTCTTTCATCGTGTTCAGTTGCTTGGCAACTGTCTTTATGCTTTGGAGTTCCCCTCTGCTGATGGAAAAGAGACACACACACACACACACACACACACACACACACACACACACACACACACACACTCATCTCCCCTTTCTTCCAGAATTACGACCCTTTTGTTTCTCTCTGTTTCTGTCTCTTACCTGCATTCTTGTGAAACCTTTAATCACCTGTTGATGCTTTGTGCAGTTGAAGGTTGTGTGTGTCGATGCATATATGTGTATAATAAGCATGTGTGTTCATGCTTATTAGGTCTAAATTCAGATATGAAGAAAAAAGAATATCCGTCACTAATTAGCAGGATCAGCTGATCCGATACTGATCACCAATTTGTTCCCGTTGTTTAAAATATCTTCATATCTCTCACATGTTACATCCTCGTCTCTTTGTCTGATACTTTGTCTGTTTTTTTATTTAATTTTTGCTGATTCTAAAATATTAGCTCACTGTATTTTTCAAATGTACGACTCTTTTCAAAGTAATTCTTGTTAAATTATGTTTAAAAACCTACAATAAACATTAGACACACCACACACAGGGCCAGGTTGATTCAGAGAAGACATGCAGTAATTATATTGTTTATCCTTATAGCAGTATAGTTCTTAAAGTATGAAACAATGTGTTTCCTTAGAAGTGCAACAACACACTGATTCTGATGTAAACATGTGTTGCTTTGTTTGGTACGACCGTCTCCATCGACATATTTTGAAATATACTAGTATAAACTTAAAAACACAAATCGGTGTTCTAGTCTTTGTCTGATTACGTTATATTTATAGCTTTATGACAACCATTTTATAAATGTATCATTACATTATTTGTGAATTGACAGAAGTGTCCTCCATATATTTTGCTCTTATCATGTTACTAGTTATTAAACATGAAATGTAGATTTCTTTTACCGTTTAGCTCTCTCACATTGAAATGATTGTATCATTGCAAACGCTCACATTTATTGTTGCTAATTGTATAAGCACAAGTCGTGTCTGTCCATAAATATTGATATTCAGTCATGCTTTCAAAGGTGTGTTTAGTGGATATTTTATATTTGTGTAGCCTTGAGCGTGAGCACCGGTGCTGTTTGAATATAATTATTTGCAGCAGCGGCGGTTGAGGATTATTTTGTTTGTGATTCCACGTCCATCTCAGATTTTGGTGCTCGTGCTCTCCCTACAGCGGTGGCGGCGTTTCTGACCACAGCTGTGGAAAGAAGATAGTGAAGACAGTTGTGGTTATGTATCGCTGTGCATTATGTGTGTGTGTGTGTGTGTGTGTGTGTGAGAATCGTGCTTCTTCCTACTGTAAATATTTAGCTCAGGGTTAATGCAGGGCAGTAATGGGGAGGATCTTGGCGTTTATCTACCCCCCCTTCCTCCTTCCTGTCTGCTGACTCCACCGTGCTGATGGATAGATAGTTAGCCTGATAGATATGTGTTGGAGGGGGGAGGGGGGGGGCAGGGCAGGAGGTTAGATTTTGGTTAGGTTAATGTTTGACAGCAGGGGGGTCACTGATGGGACGGACGAGCTGGTGGAGCGCAGTGGGTTTGGTGTGTGGGGGAGGAAAGATGTTGGATGGACATGAATTTATTCAGGTGTGTGTGTGTGTGTGTGTGTGTGTGTGTGTGTGTGTGTGTTTGGAAAATAACAAGAAAGCACATGAGGCCTTTTGCTGTTTAGACATATTTAGTTTCTTATTTATACATATTAAGTTTTTAAGCTTTGTCCAAGTTATTCTTCCTCATCACAGTGATTATAATTATCAGCAGTTGTGAAAACCAGGAAAATATTAATTGAACAGGATTTAATTTAATAACCAAATTAAGCTTGTTAGTAAAATATGAAACCTGGAAGTTTCTG
The DNA here is from genome assembly GCF_900634415.1 of Cottoperca gobio. Lineage (NCBI taxonomy): Eukaryota > Metazoa > Chordata > Actinopteri > Perciformes > Bovichtidae > Cottoperca > Cottoperca gobio. Next base: position 10,067,921 of record NC_041374.1, read on the forward strand.
CATTAGAATAAACTATTTGGAGGTTGGATAAATAAAAACTGATATTTTCTCTTCACAATTTCAAAATGTTGGTTTTTGTAATTTTTGGTTGACAATTTGTCTTTGCAATATAGTTTTTAATTAGTAAAATTCTGCTACTGGAATAACAACACTGGTGGATCGAGTTTAAAAATATGTTTGGAGAACAAGAAATTCATCCAAAACAAAGACTGTTAAACACTTGAAGCAGAAGAAAAACAACACACACACACACACACACACACACACACAGACGGCCATTATGCAGAAAACACATCTGAAAATTGGAGACAATTTAAAAGTGACAGCTCTTTCATGTATGTGTGTGAGCTCCTTCTCAACAAACTACAGTGAATAAGTATACGGTAACAATATTTTCTGTTGAATTCAAAGTAGTTCAATCACGTCTCAATATGAAACCTAACTGCCCAAACTGTTGCTAATTCTGCAACTAATATGGCTTTACCAGTCTGGCAAACCAACATACATTTTGTCATACATGCATACACACACACACACACACACACACACACACACACACTTGCATTGCCCTGCTCCCTCTACACATTGCTGCAATGTTTGAATACATTTCTGTTTATCTTTGGTGGTAGAAGATTCTCCAAATAATAAATCTTTCTGTTGCCGTGATGGTATTCAGTGTTTGTCTCCACATTCCATTTATTAAACATGATTAAATGACTGTCTGCAGTTTTACAAAAAAACAAGCTCCAGGGCCCCCCGGCTCCAGCCTTACTCTGGACGTTTCCCTCCAACACAGAATCTGGAGCGAGTTGTTCGTCAAAACACTGATTCAGCTGTTTATTAAGTGAGTGTGATGCCATCCACTTGGTTTTTAGGTTGGACTTAACCCTCCTTTAATAGACAACATAGATTTCCTATGGAGATAATACCAGCTTGAACTAATCAAGGTGGATATTTTTTAAGCTTGCAGACGTACTGAGCAGGAAGGACGGGCGATGGAGGCAGTTGTGCTTCAGGGGCTTAACGTTATTGATCACACAGACGGGGTATATGTTTTACAAGATCAGGCTTGTGTGTAGGAGGGGTGTGTGTGGAAATGTCTTTTGGTCTTTTTCTGTTATCCTAAGGGAAGTTGTAATTCCCATGAAAAGCAGTAATCAGTTTAAGTTAACAATCTTTGTAACATTTTAAAATGTTCTCATGAGTTGGCACAATTAATGAAGAAATAAACCTCCACATGAGCAGTTCCTCAGCAACTATGAAACTTCAGTTGATGTTTTATTTGTTTTAAAAGAAAGTTTAATTAATGCAAGGAGCTTTTATTAGAGCTGCTCTTCAGTTAAAACCTGAGACTCTTTTTAATAAGGTTTTCACCTTTAAAGTGATGAAATTTAAAATAAATGAGCGATATTAATATAATACAGAATTCAAAAACTACAACCAATTTAGATATTTATTTATAAATGGCATTTAACTTAAATTAAAATGAAAAAAAAAAAGATTTGTTTGTCTAATTCAGGAAAATATGAAATTAATTTAATTCAAACATTCTTTATGGAGCGTTAAAAGCAGCTTGCATAGACAGTGGTTCACACATTGCATTCACTTTTTGGACATTTTAAATAACCTCTGTATTCTTAAATTATAAAAATCAATATCAATCAAATTAAGCTGTATTTTTCTTGTTTTTTGCACCAGCCCTTTGTGTGTAACTCACTTCATCACTGGCAGCAGCTAAACTCTGATAAACTGTTGGTTTGGCCTCTAATCCAGCTGCTAAAAATCTTGCAGGAGCTCGTGCCCCCTGAGTCACGGCAGCCCTGCTTTGGGTATCAATTTTTCTGGTGCATATTACAAAGCGTTATAAATAGTATGTAGGCCTATGCAGTGTTCCTATCTCTCTCTCTCTCGTGCTCTCCCTCTCTCTCCCTCCACCCCTCCCCTCCTGGCACAAAGATCTCTTGTTCCCCCAGTGAATGTGTGCTGCCCTGAGCCATTCAGGCTTTTGTGGGGCTGAGGGGCCCTGCCCCCCCCTCCCCTCCTCTGCTGGGGTCAAAGGGGGGCAGGGGCAGGGCTTATCCCTGGTTAGTGGGCGAGCACAGGGGTGTGTGAGGGGGAGGGAGGGGGAGAGAGCAAAGAGATAAGAGAATGGAGCATGCGTATGGGTGTGTGAAAATGGAGCAATATGTTTGCGTTGGTGATTTTGTGTGCGTGTAGTTTGAGTTTATTATAATTTATGACGTTTTTACGATCATAGAGAAAACAAATTAATCTGACCGCGTACCCCACGTACTTAATCATGCATTTGTTGATTTTATTAATCATGCATTAAATTGGTTAAAGAGGCAACAGATCTGCACCTTCTTTAAAACTTAATTTTTAATTGTCATCTCTCTCTCACACAAAATCAGGACCCTGAAACTGAAAAGGCTAAAAGCAGCTCATCCATCAATCATTTTATTATTCACGCCAGTGCTTTTCGTAATAATTAAAGTCCATCCAGGTCAAACCTCTAAAATCCTTGTTTTATCGTGTTACTCATCACTGACTCTCCACAGGTGTGTTCTCTGGTGCGGACGGGTCATCGTCGGGGACGGGAGCTGTCGCCGTTGGCGGAGCCAGCTCTGAGTTGTCACAGCAACAGCAACCCACACCTTCCCTCGCCTCTCCCTCTCCGTTCACTGCCACCGCACCGCTAACCAGCACAGCCTCCACACACGTGAGTCCAAACTGTGCTGAACACTCTCAACACCCTCCTCACTCTCTCACACACATGAAAATACAAAAAAAGTCTTTCTCTAGGGTCTCCGCAGATCCTTAAAAAGTCTTAAAATGTCTGGAATTTTAGGAGAGGAGGAGTTAAGTCTGATCTTTATTTATTTCCCACAATAATGTCCAACATCTATTTGTTTGCACGTTAAATAGGTAGCTTGGTATTAGCATTTTTCCTAGAAGAAGGAGTTGATCCAGTTTTCTGATTTAAGAGCTGCAGCAGTTATTCAAATACTATAAAACCCAATGACACAGTTTACTGCAATCTAGTTTGTCAATTTAATTTTTTCTTTTTTAGAGGTATTAAAAAGGTCTTAAACGTCATTAAATTTGTACTTCTTTCTTTCATACACGCACACACACACACACACACACACACACACATACACACACACACACACACTCCCTCTGTCTTCATTCAGCACCCTCTACGTCTATCAATTCCCCAACATCTCTCGTATCTTTGAGCTGAAGTGCAGATAAACGGTGGAACACAAATAAACCAAAGCACACTAATTAAACGTCTTTCGCACCAAATCTCTCATCACTATTATTAATCCACCAGATATTAATTTCATGTGAAATATGTGTTTCCTGACCTTGTTTGGATTGTGTTTTCTCAGCGAGTTATTCTATAGCTGATTTTATACGCTGTAGAAGGTCTTACTGGTTTATTCAGAGCACATAAATAAGTATTTTTATTCATTTATTCTGTGATCCTATCCTACTATTGACCTTAGAGATTATATATATATATATATATATATATATATATATATATATATATATATATATATATATATATATATATATATATATATATATATATATATATATATATATTAATATATATTTATATATATATATATATATATATTTATATTTATTAATATATATATATATATATATATATATATATATATATATATATATATATATATATATATATATATATATATATATAATCTGTATCACTGTAAATGTACAGGAATGTGTATGAATGTAATCAGAAAGATAACACAGGGAAATATTTCTTTAGTGTGTTTGATAGTGAAATTCAGAAGGAAAAAAACACTTATTCTGTTATTTTTATGCACACTTTGTCCTTTAATGTGCAAAACACTTCACTATGCATTAGATCAGAAACTGGATCCAGAGTCCAAGCTGCATATTTAAGGAAACCCTCCCATCTTGCATTTAATTTATGTTTTTATGGGCATTAAATCGTTTCTGTGTTTTTTTTACCTTTTCAAACATATTCACATTCAAACCTCAACAGTTTAGCAGGTTTCATAAGATCTAAATGAATGATGGTGATTTTAGGACCTCAGGCTGCATTTGTTAAGCTTTTCCAATTTGTTTTTGGTGTGTTCCATTAGCTTAAATACGCTTGTATTGAAAAGTGAGGACATTGACTCGGTCAGCTCAACCCTGCAGTAATCACTGCCCCATCGCTTAAAAAAAAAAAACTAATCTTCAATCACTGACCCCAGTGTCCATCTTTTCAAAACCTCCCCAAAGACCATGCTCTGTCTCTGTCCACCCAACCCCATTTTTCTCCCGTGTCCACTTGCCACCTCTTTCTTTTTCTCTCTCTCACACACACACACACACTTTCTCTCACCCTCGACCTTCCTTCTCTCTGTCCCATCCATTTCTCTTTTTCTCCCTCCGTTGTCCTGTGATGTAATGACATCTGACAAGCACCACAGTAGGGATGGAGGGATAGATGGAGGGAGGGAGGGATGTGTGTGTGGGGCGGGGGGGTTGCACTCATGCCTTGAATTGGCTGGCCTGGCCTTCATCTTGCCCCGCTCCTCTCTGTTCAGCACATATTATAGAGGACGGGAGGCCCAGGGAAGCACAGGATATCACGCCTGTTTGCAGCATGTATAGATGAGGTGTGTGTGTGTGTGTGTGTGTGTGTGTGTGTGTGTGTGTGTGTGTGTGTGTGTGTGTGTGTGTGTGTGTGTGTGAGAAATAGACAGAAAGAGAGCAGCCAGAGTGAGGAAGACTTCAATAGTGAAAAAAGTATTTTCTTTTTTCATTCCCGTCACTCCAGATTGTTAAAAACGTGTGTGTGTTGGTTTGTAAAGTGTGATGCACGCCTCTGGACATCTGACACACACACACACACACACACTCCGAATCAAGTCTGCAGAAATTACGAACTATGCCAACAACAGGCTTCCTTCAGTGTGTGTGTTTGTGAGTGACAGAGACCATTTGCTATTTTCAGTCCGCTAACAGACTCTCGGCCTACTGTTATTGGCTCTCAGCCCAGGACAGAGAAAGGGAGTGCGAAGAGAGACTTTGAATGAAAAATGAATGAAAATGAAAAATGAATGTTGATGGGAAAGGGGACGGATTATGGCACCGGGAGGAAGGGTAGGGAGGGGCTAGAAAGACATCTGAAGTCATTTCAGTGAGAGTGGAGAAATGGACGGAGCCTACAGGCTCTTCCTTTTGAATTCAACATTTAACAGTGATGGGAAACTCCTGGATGTTTTCTAAACTTTATTATTTTAGACGTACCACTACCAGGAACTTGAAATGGGAGATTATGGGGTTCTAATTAGTTTTGTCCCAGAGTGCTACTCAACATCTCAGCAAGTGGAAGTCACAAGCAATAGATGTGACTGAAGAGCAGGTTTTGTTTTTAATGTTTTAGTGTTAAAATCATTGATTTTTATATCAGTTTTGTTCTTTCTGCTCATTGTTAAAACATGTTCCTTTTGTTTTAGGGCTGATTAGAAATCTATTTGGTCAAAGTTCAGACAGATCTGAAATGTATCTGCCCCATCAACACCAAATAATTATCTATCCCAATTATTTCAGTTTAACTAGAAATTACAGGAATTTCTCCTGGAATTTCCCAACACATTGGAAATAAAACTTTTGTATGTAGCTTTTAATTAAAACAGTCAGCCATTTTGTTCATTTGATTTAGACCTGACCCCCCCCCCCTCCTGATGCGCCACCCTCGCTCTCTTCCGTGTTATCCCACCCCACCCTTCATTTTTTTCACCCATCCATATTTGGGAAATGCCTTAATTGGATTAAACTCTCTGCATCAGAAACACTTTGTCAGCGTGTCAGTGTACTGTCGGGGTGTCGAGGCACTCGGAGCCCCGTGTGCAGAATAATGAGCCGTGCATTTATAATATCCAGGTTTCTTTATACATGAAATGATAATAAAGTGTTGTTAAATCCACATTATATTTCTATTCCATTCAAATAAGCTTCACTGGCATGAAATAATATGTAGATGCTTTGTGATGAGATTGAAGCAATAGTGGAGAATTTAAATTCTCAAACCGCTGATTGATCAGATCACATGTTGCAATAACACCATTAAAAAGAAAACTTATAGCTTGTTGGTGCTGTAAATACACACCAAGGAAACACTTGTGACGACGCAACATAAGCTTTAAATATCAGTTTACTCTCTTATATAGATGACATTGCTTTGCTGCTGTTCAAGAATGACATATTTTAAATAAACATAAAGTGCTAAAACAATGGACTTAACATCAACTGAAGGTAAATCAGCAACACTTGATAAGACACTGAAAAGCTCTTTTTTAGCACTGTTGATTTGTTAATTTGTATTGTAACAGGCATTTAAACAATATATATATTTTATTCACTTGACTATAATTTATAAATCAAGAAAATAATTTTTGGATAATTCCATAATGATTATTAATCATTAAAATAAGAATTAATCAAAAATAATTGTAAATTGAAGCCCTATAATTCTGTTTAATTCAATGAAAATGTATTTTATTTCCTACTATTTTATAGAAGCAGTTTAACATTTGAGGCGTCGCTTCATGTTCATTTCTCGAGGTTGAAAAACGTCCTGATATCCACGCAGTTAAGACGGATAGCATTTCACTGCATTGTGGGCGGACTGATCCGTGTTTACTGACTTCAACTATCCATTAAAGGGAACATGGCTACAAAAAAACCCTAAGAATTGCCTGTTAAGTGACGTATAACCATAGTTTCATTAACAGTGAAACGTGGCTTCTTGTGGCTCATTGTCTGTGCCTCTGTCTACAGGTGGGCGGTCTGCCAGGGTCGGTCTTCAACCTCGCTCCCTCACACATGTTCGGTAACAGGCTGAATCCCAACTCGGCCATGGCGGCACTCATCGCCCAGTCCGAGGCCTCACCAGCAGGTACGGCAACATAACTAATGTGGCTGTGTGTGTGTGTGTGTGTGTGTGTGACAAATGTATGCATGTGTGTTAGAGGGGGAGATAATGGATAGGTCACGCCCCCTCGGTCCCACAGAGAGGTCAAGGGTCAGCACTCCTGATATTTTCAAGCTCCTCCCACTCAGCTCCAGTTACACGGCGTGATTGTTCCCCGTCCTCTCCGTCACACAAACACAAACAAATACGGCTCATGGGCTCACACACATATCATTTACATGTAAAACACAGAACTCTTCTCTGAGCTGTAGCCGGAGTCAGAGAAGGAGGAGGACGGGGGAGCAGAGGGAGCCGGGAGCTGCCTTCAGGAGCTCCTGAAGTAGAAAAACAGGGGTTTGTTGTGTGTCCAGTGCACAAGAGCTGATGAAGGAGTAAGACGTGGCTTTAGAAATCAGAGTAGCCACTTCCTGATACGAGACATCTGGTTGAACAGAGAGGAGAGAAGAAAAAGGAGAGGAGGGAGAGGAGGAGAGAGTTAAGAGCGAGGAGCCGGAAGGTAGTTAGTTCCTGCTGTTGGTCAGCAGTCATCAGAGCCAGATCCACCCTGACCCGCAGGTCAACTCACTAATCAGGCTGAATGACAGGGGGCCACAGGGGGGTGTGGGTGTGGGTGGGTGGGTGGATGGGTGTTCTGTGTGTCTACACAAGAAAGCTTTGTGTAATTTCCGAGAAAAAAGTTTGGTTGCATAGAATACAAATCGTCACACCTTAGTGGCAACTTTTCTAATTTTATCAGAAAAATATTTTATTTTATTTTAGATAAATGTTATATATTTAATTAAATAAAAAGTAGAATTAAATAATTATGAAAGTATTAATAAGGAAAAAATGGTATACTTAGATTTTATATTGTATTGTAATTATCTATAAAATAATTAATAGCTTTTAATGTCATTATCAGTGTATTTGCCAATTACTTTCCTGATCAATGGATTAACTGTGAAATATGCCTAATGGAATTTCTCAGATCCCAAAGTGACCTCTTGTTTTTGTCCAACAGTCTAAAAGCCAAAGATGTTACATTTTTCAGAGATCTTAAAATAGGAAAAAGCAGCAAATCCTTCACATTTGAGAAGAATTGTTTTGCTTTTTTGCTGTAAATTTGCCTGAAATGATTGAAAATAAATGGGCAACGATTTTGATAATCAGTCGATTGACTAATCATTTAATCTCTAACCAGTAATGAAACTCATTGCTGTGCAGCCCGTCTCTCCTTAGTTATGCACACTGTCGTGTACAGCACGTGTGTGCAGCTACACAAGCGTGAAGTTGTGTTTGTGAACTAGTAAGGGTCATGTGAGCACAAATGTGCAAGGTGTGCGTGTGTTTGTATGCATGTAGCCTGTTTACTTTGGCAGCCGCTTCTCTTTGCTTTCGAGTGTCTGGAGGGAGGTGCCAGGACGGGAAGGGTTATGAGAGAAAAAGGACTTGAAAAAGAAGGCGATCGAGGGACTAGAGTGGTGACCTGGTGGGGGTAAAAGCTCGGATTGACTGTCTTAAGTAGAGGGGAGTTTGTGTGAGTGTGTAAATGCAAAAGTGTGCATTTGCATGCATGTGTGATTCATTACTCTCACTGAGGAAAATGAAAAGAAGCGTCTGGCCAGGGGCCCGGAGGGAGGAGGTAGAGACTCTCACAGAAGGTAGCGAGAGAAGTGCACATGCAGTCTGAATGAAGGCTCGTGTGTGAATGAGATTCAAAGGAAGAGAGACAAAGTTTTGGAGGTTGCATCAGAGCCAAGTGTGACAATACGTCAACACTATGCTGGCTCAATTTAACAATGCAAGTTTCTCTCTTTGTTTTGGCTCTCAGCCCTTGTTTTTTTTAACTAAGCAGCTAATAGTAACTAATAATCTATTAATTGATTAGTTACTTGGTCTATAAAATACCAGAGAATGGTGAAAAGTGTCCACCAGTGTTTGCCCGAGATGACGTCCTCAAAGGTTTAGTTTTGTCCTCAAATATATTCCGTTTACTTTCACAGAGAAAAAACTTGAATATATTCACATTTAAGAAGCTGGAATTAGAGAATTTTGACTTTTTCTTAAAAATGTACTCAAACAGATTAATCATTTATCAAAATAGTTGGCGAATATTTTAATAATTGACACCTAATTGATTAATTTCTGCAGCTGTAGTGTGGACGAGGACAAAATGATGTACAGTTAGCCTGAATTATATTATATAGATTATTATAAAATAAATATATAATATATAAACATATAAAAATATATTGTATTTACCTAGCAGTTTAAAATCATGTTTATAGGAACTTCTCATAAAATTGGTAAAAAGTATTAAGTTTAAAAAAAAAAACTCTGAATATGATGTTACAGATACATATTTTTTTTTATTAAATGTCAATTTAGCCACTAACTTCCTGTGCAACTGTGCAGGAAATACTGTTCGCCGGGTTACCAGGTTAAATGTACATCCACAATCTAATCTAATCTTTACGCAGAAGGTCTCACATCTCACACCACATGTTGGCTGTGATTTACCCACCAAAACAAAACGAAGAAAGGATTAATTTTTTCCCTGTTGTTCAAGTGTTTCAGTGTGGACAGAGACTTTACAAAAATGACCTGAAAATGTGGTTTTAACATGTGTTTTTAACTTTAGCTGGATTAGTGTGGGTTTGGTCTTAGATGTACAATTGATTTTTGTGTGTGTGTGTGTAGATCAGGAGGTGGGAGACGGCAGCAGTGGCGTCGGAGCTCAGGGCTTCTCCATAAGAGCTTCTCCCAAGACCACCCCGCGGTGAGTGTGTACACACACACACACATACACACACACACACACACAGATGCTCCCTCCCCATTTACATTCCTCACTGCCCCCCCTTCACCCATCCCCCTCTCTGCTTTTCCCTCCGCTGGCCCCTCGTCTCCTCTTTCTTCCTCTCACTCCTCACATACACACATGCACACTCTCCCTTTCGCTCTCACCCCTACAGGCTATTCTCGCTCTCTCAACCAACGATAACTTGTGTTTTTGAAGGTGGTAACCATCCTTCAACTCCAGTTAGATTTTTTTTAATCACACATGGAAGGACAGTCTGACCATTTTCTGCATCTCCTTCATTTGGGAGCATTTGCATGGATCTCTCAGGATGGGAATATTGATGATACAAACACACTTTTGTTTGTTTCTACTTCTTTGTGGGATGGATAATTTCACTTGATGAGGTTGGTTCCAATTTCACTATTTTTCTTTTCTTTTTTTTCACCCTGCACCTGTAGTCACATCCTGCATCATTTGTGTGTGTGTGTGGGAAGGGTGACATTTAATTTAAAAATAAAATACTGTAATAGAAGAGAAAATGTTAGATTTTCTATTTAAAGTAGCACATTTAATGGCATTTTGAATACCTTGAGGGTTTTGTAGTTTAAGTCAATGTAATGTCCTAATATTAATATAGATGACATATATTTGTGTGAATAATGCTGTGACATTGACATTCAATATCTGTGCAGTGTAGTTACGTTTGCAGTGCAGAAATCTTGCCATTACTTTCCGTTTCCCCACATTACACTCGTCTTTCTGTCTCTTCTCTCTCCTGCTGTCCCTCATTTCCTCTGTTTCACACTCAACAGATTGTTTCAGCACACGAAGATTTATCACATCAAGACAGTCCACTTCCTTCTGTCTGTCTCTCTCTCTTGCATGTCCTCTTTCTTCCTCTTTCTCTCTCTGCCTCACACACACAGACAGAAAGCCTGGCCCCTTATCATTAGAGGCCACTGTAACAACAAATTGATGTAGTTTTATAGCCGGCAGTGTCTATGTTTGTCTGACGTTTATGTTGGGTCGTTAATCTCCCCATTGACCTCTCTATCTCTCCCTTTCTACCCATGCTCTCTCTCTCCCTCTCTCTCTCCCTCCCTTCATGCAGCTCTCCCATTGGTGGCCTGCAGATCCGCTATGACTCCTCGGGGTCGCTGCCGGGCTTGGGGTTGCTAGGGGCGGGGGGAGGCGGCGGGGAGACGCTGCCCCCGGTGGCCACCAGCATAGAGCAGCTCCTGGAGAGGCAGTGGAACGAAGGGCAGAGCTTCCTGCTGCAGCAGGGAGCTCAGGGAGACGGTGAGGACGCACACACACAGGATCCCCTCACTCACACACATACACACACACACACACACACACACACACACACACACACACACACACACACAGGGCTGGGTATCATTTGACATATTTCAAATTACTCTCTGCTGCGATACCTTACTCTGAGAAATGTAACTTTTCAAATTCAACAACAGAAGACGAAGATCTGACGAGATCCCAGCTTTCAGTTCTTGTTACACATGTCAGCACCAGAACAGTATTGAGGGAACATTTTCCCACTTTGCCCCACTTCTCTCTTCCTATCAGTTGGTCCATCATCCTGTTGCCTTCTCTCGTTATTGTTGATTACCGTCAGTTATCTGCCTCTCTGAACATTCAGGGATCTATAAAGTGAAAGGGTAGAAAGGTCGGCCATCATCTGAACTCAGCTTTAAGATCCTGTGTGTCCTTGTCGCTGACTCTGCACAGGCACCAGGGTCACTGTGCTGCAGCTAAACTTGACCTCTGACCTCCCTGTGAAGTTCAGATCTGATCAGTCGCTGTGTATTAGAACAAAGTGCTGAGGAGTCTTAGCAGAGGTGCACAGAGGAAACACCGGCCTTTCAGAAAGTCAGAGCTTCTGTGTTCTGGCTTGTTAAAAACGTGACGTCTTAAGGTGTCTGTAGGTAAAACCATTTTAAGTTTTAGAAGACTCTGACACAGGATGATTACAGCAGTACATTGAAAGCTTAGAGTGGAGAGTTTTATCAGAAAGTGTTCTCCATACCTCTCAAATACTCTGATCGATCATATCAATCACTTTTCATCTCTCCCCGTGTGTCTCTCAGTGCTGGGCATGTTGAAGGCCCTCCACCAGCTGCAGGAGGAGAACAGGAGGCTGGAGGAGCAGATTAAAACTCTGACCATGAAGAAAGAAAGACTGCAGCTTCTCAGCGCTCAGCTATCAGTGCCTTTCACCCCATCCACGGCCTCCTCTGGTACACACACACACACACACACACACACACACACACACACACACACACACTGAAACAATTAGTCAATGAATCTATTTATCGATGGAGAGAATACAATTCTACAACTTTGATAACAGATTTATAATTAGAGAAAAGGCTTTTCTGGCTTCTGAAATGTAAAGATTATGTGTTTTATAGGATTTTAAATTGAATATCCTACAAAATGAGACATTTTAAATCCCTGCCTTGGGCTTCCAGAACTTAAGAAATGCAAATCTTTCACTATTTTTCTTACATTTTATAGACTATACGATCATTGATTGAAAAATAATCAGATTATTTGATGTAATTAAGACTCTAAACCTGCTTTGATTTGTGTTGCAGATATGAAAGGAGGCCAGCTGGGAGCCTCTGACTCTTGTTTACCTGTGACAGCTCAGGTAAGAACAAACTGTTAGTTTGAATCTTATATCATCACAAAGTCCAGAATCCTTAAAGTAATAACAAACATCAGATGAGTTGATGTCATGATTTTACATTTGTGATTATCAGAAAAAGAAAGTTGTCATTAAGTTTCTCTCTCTCAGGACGGTGCGTCGTGTGGCGGCCACAGCAGCAGTGGCTCCACCTCATCTCTCTCCACCCCTCCCTCCGTCTCCCAGAGCCCGCCGCAGCTGAACGGGGTCGCTGCCATGGGAACGGCCTCAGTCGGGCTGGGCAGGGTGGCGGGGCTGATGGGCGCTCCGGGTGCAGGTAGTGCACTGGGCATGGGGGGGATTGTCGGGGTGCTTAATGGCGTGATCCAGACGCCGGCGGGCCCTCACACTACAGGAGCAGCTACAGGCGTCATGTCCGTTCATAACAGGTACGTCCGGCGGCTGAACACATTTGGAGGCTTTTACGCCACTAACGGTGTTGAGACTTTGGAGATTTCAGCGCCTCCGTCACCTCAGCTCAAAGCACTGAGAACGCCACAAGCACTCCTCATATCAGGGAACGTGCGTGACTCTGTTTCCCAAGATGTTTGAATCTGAACTTTTGTTGCATCCTCTCATTTTTCTTTCCTTTTGCTTGCGTGTTGGATTCTTTCAGCTCAGCGACTAGTAAGAACAGGTGAGACAGTCAGCTCAGCATCAGCTCCACCTGTAGCTCCTTCATGTCCCTTCAATCACAGATTGGATGATATTGTTATGCTGGATGTTTTGTGTGTGTGGCGATGTTGTATTCAGATATAAATATATATATCATTGCTCTTTGACAAGTGTAGATGTTTAAATGTAAATAGTAATACATGCATGTTCTTCAGGTTCAGTTCATGAGTTGTTCTCTGCATGTTGCATTCTCCTGCAGTGTGAAGCTGTAATGTTTGTTGGCGTCAGTGTTTATTGCGTTCTGACGGGTAGTTGTGCTTTTTTCTCGTCAGCGCTGCGCGACACGGCGTGCTGTCAGAGCAGCAAAGACTCCTCCTGCATCAGCATCAGCTCCAAACGGTACACACACACACACACACACACACACACACACACACACACACACACACACACACACACACTCTGCCATCACCACTTTAGCGCACAGTTAGACACACACAAAGACATTTAGCTACTTTTTTCCTTTGCACAATGTCCTAAATCACCAGGCTTATCAACTCTTCTTTTTCTCATCCCACCTTCCTCTGCTCTGTTCTTCTCCATCTCTCATTGTTGTCCTTCTTCCTACTCAAATATCTTCCTTTCTCCCCCCTCTCTCTCTCTCTCTCTCTCTCTCTCTCTCTCTCTCTCTCTCTCGCTCTCTCTCTCTCTCTCTCTCAGGAGCAGCAGGTGTTCTTCCACCAACTGATAATACAGCAGCAGCAGCAGGACCTCCAGCAGCTGCAATCCCACTCCTCCTCTGCCCAGATTTGCTCCATCCCGCTCTCCTCCGCTCAGCCGCCCATCAACAACCTGCTGCCCGGCGCCCAGGGCCAAGGCACCATCACCGCCAACCCCTTCCTGGCGCTGCAGCACGCTCATGCTGACACACACGCCTCGGGGGCACAGAAGCCGCGGCTAGCCGAGAAGGCCGTGGGCGTCGCAGGGCAAGAGAAGACATGACGGCAGATGCTCTTTATTTTTGGGTTGTTGGTTTTTTCTTTTTAAATAAATATGCAGAGTCTTCAGGAGATCAGCCTGTTGGTCGACTTTGTGGTTCAGTGATGAGAACTTTGGCAGCAGAGAAGTCTGTGTTCCTGGTAGATTCTTCTCTCCAGCGGTCTGCACACGATGGCGAGTGATGGCATGTATGTGCAGTCACCAGCTCATTGTAGTTGACCTTGTCAGGTTTATTTTTCAGGTTACGGTCTTAACATTTTGTCTTCATTTGTACTATTTATGTCCATCCAATTTTAGATTTGTATTTTATTTTTAGCTTTAGTGCTGCTTCAGGTTCATATGTTGTCACTGTTGAGAAAGTGGTTTTCTTTTGATATCACTGGTAGCAGCTTAGTGTGTTCGTGTCAGTGAAGGAGCACAGTGTGTTTGATCTCTTTTTTCCTTTCTGAGTTTCTCTCAATATTTTCTTCTCTTGTCTCATTCCGCTTCTTCATGTTTTGTTTTTGGTCTTGTTGCTGTGTCACATTCATTTCCTCTCTTTACCTTTTTGTCTCCACATTTCTCTCACTGCTTCTCCATCCTCCACACTAACATCCCTCTCGGTCTGGTCTCTCTGCTGTCTCACTCTCAGGGGCCTCCGCTAACTCAGCACATACGCAGAACTACAAACGTAAAAAGAAAAATAGCAGAAATACATGAATATATAATAAAGAAACTACAATTCCCCACCACAGGACTTTACAGTAGCAGATGGATGTTTGACATCTGTCTCGCAGCGAACCCGAGGGGAATATTGGGTGAGAGGCTTGTGAAAATATCTCGCACGTTCTCACTGTTGTGTAGATCCATTTATGTCAGTGAGCCAAGCCTCATACAGTCACCGCAGAAGCCTTGCTTGTGACTGTCTCTTCTCTGGGCCAGATACAGGGGGCTCACTCAGGGAAGGGAAATGTAAAAAGAGAAAAGGAAAAAACGGCACGTTGAATGTTCGTTGAGGGATGCATTAATCCACACGGCACAGACTCTCAAAGAGAAAGCATACAGTTGGTCGTCAGCGGGTGGAAGTCTTTGCATTTCATCTTCCTGAACGAGCCCCCTGCTGCACCTACCTCTCGAGCAGGACCCGCCTATCAGGACCTACAAGGCCGACAGCAGCGGCCGCTTCAACCCCACAACCGTGAGAACTGGCCAATCGGGGTCCAAACCGAAGTGCCTGAGGCCAAAGGCGGAAGGCGGGATTTGTTTACAGTTTACCTGTGTCCCTGTCCCCCAATCCTTCACAATGCTACTGGTAATTAAGCTGCCTTGCTCAGGCAACAGATTACAAAAAGACTTGGTAACGTCAGGCTGGACGTGCGGTCTCTTTAATAAAACCAGGAAATATAATTCTGCTGCATTCTCTAATATCAAAGCCAACTTTGTATTGAGCTTTTTATTTATTGGGGGTTTGTTTGTGTCGTGGGCGTAAGGAGAAATATTTAAAAGCCTGCTGGTGTTGCAACTTAACATCATTTTTGTACTACTGTGTAAAGTTTTGTTTGTGTTTTTGTTTCTATCCCTCATACAGTCTAATCTTGCTGTAAACGCGTTTAATGACTTCTATCTGTGTTGTGTTTTAAAGCTAGCAGCTACTTGATAGTTGGCTGATTGGGGGGGGTGTGGCTGTAAATAGCTGTTTGTAGGGGGGGAGGAAGTGTGTCATGGGGGCGTTCAGTGGCACAGTTTTTACCTCGTTAAGTGTACATAAACCTTTCTCATTGGCCGTTGGTGTACATAAGTGATTGTGATTGGCCGTGCTGGTGTAAAGGAAAGCCAATGAAGCCTCAGTTTGTGTGTGAATCTTTAGGACCAGACAAAAAAGGTTGACAGTGACTGGACACACAAAGTATTAATTTATTTTTATATGTGCAGGGACATAGTGTTTTTTTGTTTTTTAAGTTTTGCACCATTTTCTTGATGAGAAGTCATTTTATACTTGGCACTGTGTTTTCATCTGTGCACACATTTGTTTGGATCAATTTTGTACAAGTGGAAAATAATGGGGGGAATCTGACATTGTATTTCAAAACACCAAAAATAAAGAAACACTCTGGATAAAGTAAAAGGATCTTTGTATCAAGGAGTTTGTTAAAATGATGCATTAGACAGTGAATTTTTTCCATTAATGGTTGTGTTGCAGTTTCAAAGGAATGTATTGAACAAATACTGAAGATACTGACTCATAAAGGGATTTTGTTTTTTAATTCGCACTAAACATGCATTTTTAAAACAATTTAATGGAAATGCTATTTTCAAAATGTATATATTTTTATTCATAACAGAAATTATGTGTAGTAACAATGTCTTTATGTTAAATGCTTTTAATATGCAGACATAAACATTTATTAATTTGTATAGGACACAACTGCAAATGAGCCAAAGTTTGTTTTTCATCTGGCCAGATGTTAAAAAGCTTAAGATAATATTTTAAAGCAAATGTATAAAACATTAAATATGCACAAAATAGTACAGTGCAATATAGATTGTGTACATTTAGATGATGAACCTGGTTTATGTTATGTTGAATATTATGGAAGAGATGGCAGCAGCATGATGCAATTTATTCAGTAATCAGGGAGCGAGCTGAATAATCATCAACCTAATAAGTGCCAAAAGAAGCTGAACATCTTTAAATTTAAACAATGTGCTTCAAGGCTCCTGTCCTAACAAATATACACACATACACCAAAACTGATGACTTCCAGCTGCCAAGAAACAACCTGTGTGTGTGTGTGTGTGTGTGTTTAGACGTGGGGGCACCATTCTGCTACATCTGCTTCTGCACTGGTAATTAAAAGCTCACTTTCCTCCTGCACCCCTGCTCCCCCAAAAATACACCCACTCACCCCCTTCAGGAGTTTCAAGCCCCCCACCCTTCCACACACACACACACACACACACACACACACACACACACACACACAATCTAACCTGCATTCAACAACACAAATCCCCCTTTCTCTTCTCTTTTCTCAAGCACTTGCTCACTCACCCCTCCCACTACCAAACATCCCTCACCGTGCCCCCTCCTGCTCACTATCAGCCCTGTCAATCAAAGGCAGGCTGTTTAAACAGCATACACCCCCCCCACCTCCACCACAACCACCACCCAGAACCTTCTCTTTTATATGCCTCCACCATCAAAACTGCCTCCCCGCCACTCCTGGTAATAGCAACACACACACACACACACACACACACACACACACACACACACACACACACACACACAGAGGGCAGAGCTCCTGTGTCCATCATCGCTCACACTCCACCCAGAAACCCTCCCTGGGGGTGGGAGGGCTTACCAGCTGATAGAGGACCCCTATGTGCTGCCCAACCAGGTGCCTGATCACAAAGTCAAAACACTGGTAAGCCGCAGTGTTAGAAGACACACACACACACACACACACACACACACACACTCAGACACACGCAGAGCAGATAGCAGGCCAGCAGGAGGGTTAAGCCCGGGATGATTAGACAAATGTTGGGCAGATATCTGCGGCTCCAGAGGTCACTGAGGAATGTTCTGCAGCTACATGGGAACCTGGCTCTCACTGAGCCGGCTCCTTTATGCTTCCTAGTAGCTTCGAACATTTGAATTGTTGCATTTTTCAAAGCTTCAAAAAGAGATTAAAGGAAAGTGAAACTGAAGAGAGTAATCCTTCATTTGATTTGATTTGATTAGCATTGACTTGATTACATCGATAAACGGAAAAAAAGATATAGCTTGAAATGATATGTCACTAGAAACTGTACTGTGTGCATAAACTACTACATTCACAATTCAACTCAAACATTATTTTATAAATAAAATGCATACAATAATAGACTACTGGAAAACATTACAGAACACAAAAATATGGTTTTACCAAATTAACATGTTCAAAAAGAGAAAATCTAGAGTTTTCTTTTCTGTTCATTTAAATTAAAAGTATCAACCACTACTTACACCACGACCTGCAATCAAAGGCACACTGTCACTGTCCAATGGAAACCATGATTTATAAGTTTTCAGATAAGTTGATCTGAAAGATACACTTAGATCCTGAAAAGCAGATGGTTTGGAGAATCGTGGTTTTCACATGACATGCATTGTTCACATACTTACAGTATGTGCTGCCATCTTCTTTCCCATCCTGGATAAACTCAGAGCAGCTCCGACGTCTCACTCCAGTCAAGCAGAAATGAAAGCAAAACCATAAAACAAGTTAACCGTGAGTAATTCCTACACAGGTTTTGGCATATGTTTGGTAATTCAGTTAAATTATTTAATTAGACCTCAGCCTCAAAGAGAGAGAGCGAAGAGCAATAAAGCTGAGAGAGGCTCGGTGTAATAAACCATTAGCAGGAGGAGGCGGCCGCTGGTGTGTACAGTAATGCAGTGTAAATCATCACAGAGTGGCTGCCATTAGAAGCCTTAATCCTGACCAGAAACCTGCAGTCAGCTGCCAGGGGCCCTGATCCGGTGCCGAGTGGAACCAGATCCGGAGAACAGAGGTGTTTAGGGCAGGAGGAGGAAGACGAGGTGGAGGAGGAAGGGTACAAGGAAAATGTAGGGGGAACAGCTGAGGAGATTCCCAGGGTGTGTGAGAGTGTGTGTTGTGTGTGTGTCCCCACATGTCTCTCTCCTGTAGGATAATGGTGGTGAGGAGAAGCAGCAGGATTCAGCCTCATCCCTCTTCATTCTCAGATTGCTCGTATTCTTCTGCTGAGTAACAGTCTGTCGCCCCTGACACACACACACACACACACACACACACACACACACACACACACACACACACACACACACACACACACACGCACACATGCACACACAGATACCCTTCCTTTCTCTGTCTGCCTCTCAGATCAATGACACTTTGGATTGGAGCTTCTCGATGCACATGTCTGAAATGTACACAACACTTGACACATTACAGTGAATGTAATTTAAATTCTGCAAGATTAAGAGTTTTATTTTGAAAGTTAAATCTGGTCAGTTTGGTTCATGTAGCCTAACATTTTAAAATGTGTCTCATGGGGCGTCTGCACAATCTGTACAACTCAACACCTTCTGTCCCTGTAGACCCTGAACACAGAGCAGGAGAAACTCCCCATCAGGAGATGTTTGAGTCACTCTGTACTGTTACAATCATTTACACTAATAACATCCTGGAACACAAGACACCATATAGCTAAGTTATTCCACAGCTTTAATGAATACTTGCAGATTAGAAACAATTACTAAAAATATGGAATTACAGAAAGAATAAAACTGCAAACAATTATGGAAGAAGAGAAGATTTTATATAAATTGAGAAAATATATATATATTTTCATTCTTGTTTATCATGTTACCATAAATTGAAAATGACTGAAATGTAATTAAATAAATACAAATGTAAATATTTTGTATTGTATTTATTCTTGTTTATCATGTTACCATACAATAAATATGTAAATAAATAAATACAAATGTAAATAATTCCCACAATACATACAACCATAGCTTTACTTGTTATGTATTTTGATTATATTTTAGATACGTTGAAACGTTTATTTCAAAGTTATGAAAAACTTATGCAAATAAAGAAATAATACATTTATTTTGGATGTAAAAAAACTGTATAAATAACTTTGGTTATATGTACACTATATGCGGGGGAAGTGTTGAAGTGCAGCCGCCTATAAGCGTTCAGCCCCGGCGTGTAGCAGCTTCTTCCCGGGACTCAGCGTCGCTTGGTCCACTCGCCTGCCGCGTGAAGTGAAGCTCTGCGCGGCCAGCGAGCCGTTCCTCCCTCGCTGCCTGCGGCTCCCACTACCGGCGAGAAGAAAGGCGTTTTGAAAATCGCAAACAAGCGGGGAGGAAAACTTCACTGTGGGCCAAGAGCGTGATAAATCCAGCGGTGAAGAGAGGGGAGGTGAAGATTTTGTGTTCTCTGCTATTCCCCTTCGGAAGGGGAAATGCAGCTCTGCAGCAGAGCCCGGCTGTGTGCAGCGAGTTCACTGCTGCAGCACCTCTGGTTACTTATCTGACCCCTTTATGTGACTCATGTGAGACTTTCATTTAAAATCTTACCAAATGTTAGATACAATAATAATTTATAATTATAATATTTTTTTAATTTTCACACACTCTCCTGAAATGTGATATAGCGAGCGACATATTTATAATATTCTTGGGGGCATTTTTAAAGCAGTTTATAATTTATGACAGTATATATATTTTTTATATTCATAAACTGACTTTTAGTTATGTGTTTGGTCACATTGCTTTACTTTAATTAATTATTTCTCCAATATATTCTAATATTATATTTCAATTGAAATAGTGTTTGCTGTGTTGTGAGATGTGCAGGCTGCTATATGTCGACCTCCACTGTGTTGTTTTGAAGACCATCGACCTCAGCAGCCAACTGCAGGGAAGCCACATGACCCACACAGAAATGCACTAAATTATGTATAAATTCAATTAAACTCATCTCAAAACCCCTTTTTTCCCTTTGGCTTATATATGTCATGTTGTTTTAAAAGCATGATTAGTCTATGGCAGCGTGGCACAAATTTGCCAAAATTATTTATTTGTAAGATACCAACAGGGATGTTTTAAGTATCCATAAGGACCTACATTAAAAACACTAGAAATCCACGACACACACAGTCACTCAGAAACATGTTTTTCTATTTACAATGTTAACAAACCTGGAGAAAAAGGGAGAAAACACTACTTTGTATTTCCTGTATTTACTTGACTGTGAATGGGCTGCGGGTGAAGAATGAAACACCATTACAGGGACAGGTGGTGCTGGCAGAGATGAATGTTGGCTTAATCTTGTGGGGTTATAATGAATGTGACGGGATATAGATCTGAGATGAGATCTGGTTTGATCATCAGGTAAAAATAGATCAGTCACCGGCAGATCATTACTGATAATTACTTTCCAATGGTTGGCTATGTGAGAGGTCTATTTTATTAAATAATTCCACGCCTGGTTAGTGATGGCCGGTGGAGGGATTTCCATGTGTGTGTGTGACCATGTATAATAATTACATTAGAAGTGATACAGTAGAAGAGAGGTGTATTATAAATGACTCTATTTTTTTGTACTTGTTGTCAGGTGATAAATTAGATTTTAGTATTCATCAATCTTACTGTTTCAGCTCAAAAGCTTCATGCTGAACACGTTATCAACCTCAGATCCTCTGACAATCATCCCTCGCTCACCTGTATGTGTGTGTTTTTATGATTAGCTAATAAACATCATTATTAAAAAGCTGCAGGGAGAGGGGGGGGGGGGGGGTTCTCACACACGAACACCTGGGCTAAGTGCCTTGCTCAAGGACACTATGGAGGCTTGAAGCTGATTTACAGTCTTGAAATCAGGAAGGTCAGAGACTGAGGAGAAGTCCAACAACTGTTGCTGCAATCACGATAAATGAGCGAACAACAAGCATGCAAAGAGACCTGGGATTTCTCCAACGGCAACAGCTGTTAAATGGTATAGACCCGGGCTGCATAATGGTACAGGCTGGTGTGTGTGTGTGTGTGTGTGTGTGTGTGTGTGTGTGTGTGTGTGTGTGTGTGTGTGTGTGTGTGTGTGTGTGTGTGTGAGTGAGTGTGTGAGTGAGTGAGAGAGAGAGAGAGAGCCCTCCCCCTCCCCTGTTCACCCACCTATCAGCAGGCCTCATTTATTATACAGACTGGAGACCCCTGGGCTGGAGGGGAAGGCTAGTGTGTGTGTGTTTTGGAAATGGGGGGGTTGCATGAGATGCCCACAAGAGCACACGCAAACACACACACACACACACACACACACACACACACACACACACACACACACACACACACACACACACACACACACACACAGCTGATTCAGTTCCTTCGCTCACAAATACATGCTGTGGGAGTAAAAGGCAGAGAGAGGTATAAAGACTGCAGAGAGAGATTTTTGCAAATAATTGTGTGTGAGTGTGCTTGACTTGTTGCATTAACAGTGATGAGTATCAGTCCAGTAAAAGATGGCGGTGGGGTTTTCAAGGGTTAATAAGTGTGTGTGCTGTTTGAACATGTGTGCATGCGATCGCACAGACCTTGAAAAACACACACACAAAGGAGCCGTCTACTAACTTGTATCTCTGGTGTTTTTCTTCAGAGAGAGAGAGGGAGCGCAAAAGAGCTCTCATGGTGAACTGTAAATGCATTTAATCCTGAAAAACATCCTTGAACACAGGTAGCCTTAATACAAGATGTTTAATGAATTTATTGCAAAAATCACACCTCAAAAACAGCCGTGGCCTTTGGGTCTCCTAAAATAGAAGACATGAAAGCAGAGCCTTGCAGATGAGCTTTATTTAAACAGAGAAAAGATTTCTTTATACATTAATTGACATTGAAAACACATTTATTTCCTGTACTTCCTTTATACATTTACTCCACTACATTTCAGAGGACAATATTGTACTTTTGCCACTACTACATTTATCTGACGGCTATTTCCTTTTCAAAAATACTACTACATGATAAGCTTATTAAATAAAATGTATCGTTAAAGATTATAGCAGTGGTTTCCAATAATTTGGGCTATGGCTCTTAACAGAAAAGCTTCTACTTCTCTACAACAACACAGACATTTCCTTTCTTTAGTGGGTAAAATTATCCAATATGTCACAAAAAAGATTAGAGAAAAGTTTAAAATATAAATACAAATTTGTATAGCTGAACTTTGTTTTTCTTTCCTCATCTGGTGACCCACCGGAGAGGACTCGACCCTCAGGTTGGGAAACACAACACTAAACTACTAAAGAAGAATTCTTAACAATTTATATAATAATATCAGTCATGGGAGCCGTTTCTACTTTTACTTTTAAATCTTTGATACATTTTGCACATAATAATTTCTTAAGTATGATTTTGAATGTAGGACATAGTTGTATTGTTAGTTTATTTAAGAATCTTTGGAGTGGCCTCTGGATACTGGTATGGATATTACATTGTAATACAAAAGATTAGAACATTATGTAACTGAGCACATGCATATCTGTTCATCACGAGCTGCACAGAAACCAGATCTGAATTACGTAAAGAAAAAGCTCAATAATCTGCATGATTATATAAGAGTATAAATAACTGCAAAGTGTGGTGGAAGAGGTATGCCTGATATTAAAAAGCAGTGTTGTCCATTAGTCTCGCCTGTCTGTTGACACGCATTAGTGGCACAATTATAAAAGCTGTGGTCTAATCTTTTAAAAGTCCCATGTTGGTCAGAGAAGAAGGGGAGAGGGGGATGGAAGAGGGATAAAGGGAGGAAGGGGAGGAGAGAAACTCAATCTAAAGCACCAGGTGCACCTTTTGTCGACATAATCTCCCAACCCTTGAGACCGCGTGCACACTGGCCAACATATACAGCCTTTCATACGTACACATGCAGCTTTTTCGACCGGGGGATTTTGGACCCCGGGTTGGCTCTGGTGGTCGTGTGTAAAAGGGGACTCGCAGGTCACAGCCAGAACGGAACAGAACATTCTGATTCAGCCACACTTATAGGTGATAATCAATAAGACAAAAAGCTTTTTGCATTGTAGTGATGAGAATGAATTATCACAACAACACTGAGGACAAAATAGAGGTCAGAAGAATACCTGTGCAGATTAACAGGAGTCTGGAGAAAGAAAAAGAGTCGACATGTCTTCGGGGGAAATGCTGTCACATGTGAATTTGGAGCACATGTGCTCCTCGACACATGTGCTTTCATGTGAAGCAGCTTCAACATAAATGTTTCTACTTCACATGGAAATAAGAAATCCATGAGTATGTCTCATGTATATGCAGTATAACAACTAATAGATGATGAAATGAACTGACTGTAATGCAGTTATTAGGAGATTTTAAAGTGTTTATTAATGTATTTGTCAATATGAAGTAAGAATGCTTGACAATGTGACATAGTTGTAATCATATATAATATGACTTTATGAGCTTCCAACACATCTATATATAGTTTAAATGCGCTGTAAACCTGCCTGTGAGGATTTAGTATGTGTATAAAAAACTAAAACTAAATGCTCAATAGTATAAAATCATACTGTATATCATTAAATATGCATACAGCTATACTCTCCCGCACTCAGAAGTTGTAGACAAAAAAATTAAATAATAAGCAAAGAATATGTAGCTTTTAAAAAGAAGCAACACAAATAAAATAATACATTCATGTGCAATACGCTGACGTTAGCTAATGTTAGCTGACGTTAGCTAATGTTAGCTAACCTCCGATAGTTGCTGTGTATCTGACATCACAGAGCCTGTTTGCTGACTTTATCTCTCTACTTGTGCGACTTACATTTTAGCATCAATCATTATCCCTTAATCGCTCTGTAATAATGTTCTTATATTTGCTTAAATCTACACTTATTGCAACTCGGATACTTACGTTAGTACACTTCCGGGTGGTACACTATGTACTACTAACTTGCATAGTGCGTACATTTCCACAGGGTTAGGGTTGTCTCAAATCAAACACGTCTGTTGTGAGTTTACCAGATTGTACCGATGTCGCTGTTAGCTAGCTAGCATTAACGTTATTGTTTGCGGTGCCAAAACAATGCTAAATACTGATGTTATATAGGTAGTGATGTGTATATTGCGTTCACCGGACACCATTTTCACAAGTTTGCTGCGTTCCACACTCAACTTTTTGACTGTTAAGAGTGCAGGGTTAGAGCAGGTAAGAAAGTATGCAAATTGAGATACAGCAATAGTGTGTTGTAAGGCATTTCTATTTGTATATACTGCTTACGAAATAGGTCACATGCACCCAACAATACTTGTGACTATGTTTCCAGGAGTATTTCCTGATGAAGATAAGAACCCAATTCCAAAAGAGAAGGATATGCAGAGCAGCAGTGGTTGAATGAGCCTGTGTGTGTGTGTGTGTGTGTGTGTGTGTGTGTGTGTGTGTGTGTGTGTGTGTGTGTGTGTGTGTGTGTGTGTGTGTGAGAGCCCATTGTGAGCCTATAGACATGTATTGATGCCTGTCAATCAGTCTACTACATTGCACAGGGAGGACAAGGAGTGGAAACAAAGACCTGTCTTTAGAATAGGAGCAGTTGTTGTTGTGCATCTAAAAGCTTGAAATGTTGAAATTGTACAAAAACTCACCCTTGAATAACATTACAGGCCGGCCACGTTAATCAATGGCTCTTACCACAGTGGATTTAAGCAGACTGGGCGCCCCTTGTCCACAATCCCTCACCCGTCATCCTTTAAGCTCGACCCCTAAACTCCTACGAAGCCTCAAGTAGGGACGAAGCCAAGGACGGAGCAGGCTGCTCATTGTGATTTAATCTCTCTGCCTCTCTCTCTACTGCCAGAACAAACATCAAATATGGCCTCGTTATCAGGCCAGCCGTGCTCTATCTATCTATCGCCAATCAATATCTCCTATTCTGTGTGTGCAGGCTTGTATATGTGTCTGTGTGTGTGTGCGAAACAGGTCTCAAGGGCTGCGCTAACTAAGGTCAAAGATCAGGTATAGCCCTCCAGCGTGGAATGACAGATGTGGCTGGAGGGAAACAAGATAAAAGAGAGTAGAAGAAGAAAGAAGCAAGAGATTTATTAGAAGTTGTGTGTGTCCTAAACAACAGATGATAAAGAAGAAGGAACTGTTGTTTTTATTGCTTCTGTTGTTTCTGCAGCAGGTATAAGTTCGCCCTGAGGCAGCGGGCGGACACCAGGTCAGTTTACCTGAACAATGCACTGGAAGCTTTGTTAGTGTTTTTAAGAAGCACCAGCAACCGTACGGTCACATGGCGGTGAATGGCTCTTTATTAAACGCTTCCTACAGTCACAGGGAATAGGAATAAATATCAAGAGGCGTTGGCTACTTGTGCTTCCTGTTTGCAGCAGGGAAGGAGACCCAAATGTTATGCTGAAGCTTTCAACATATTCACACACACATAGGGGTAAATTGAAAGGTATACATGCATGAAAGCCATTTTCTCCCCTGCATGGACATGAATTAGCATAGGAAAATAAGTAAGTGTATGCATGTGCATCGAGAGGAGGGCTCCTGAGGTGATATGACACTCTGTCAGTGCTCATATTCACCATGAAAGCTGCAAAATGCTGCAAAATGCTGCCAGAGCTCGAGCCGGCTGCAATGGCTGTTAGAGATAGATGGTGAGAGGAGAGAGAGAGGGAGTGAGAGGGAGTGAGAGAGTGAGAGAGGGGGGAAATCCTTTGTTCTGTCAAGGACTTAACACAATCAGAGTGTACAGTGTGTCAGGAGCGCACAGGCATATATCAACTTCAATCTCTTTTTAATGAAAAATCCTGCCCTCTCTAATATGTGCAAATTAACCTCTCCTCCTCCCTCCCTTCCTCCTCCCCTCATGCCATTTCCCCTCCTCTCTCCCTCTCCCTCGCTGAGGCCCCTCGACTCCCAGTCCCTCTCTCCTTTTGCTCTGCACACTCTTTTCTGTCGCTGTCCTTTCTCCTTGTAGCACTGTTTCGCTTCACTTTCACCAATTTTCAGACTTCTGCTTTCCATTAACTTGTTGCTTTAACCACTCCCCCCCCCGCAGCAATTATCTAGATCACTTAGTTGTAAAAAGTGTAGAAAATCAAATCAGAAAAACATCACAAAGTCAGTGTCCAGCAGCAGAATTAAAATGCAGCCTCCCTCCATGCTCTGCTCTCTTTGGTGTTGGTCTCTGCCTCAGCTCCGGCTCACATGAATCATGCCATTACTCTGATTATCCTGATGAGTCGGTCAGATCCTCGCCTTATCATTCTGCCCATGCTGATTGTAATTTAGAAATTACACCTAATGAGGAATCTTTTTAAAACACCGGGCCGCTCTGTGCTGCCAGCTCGTCGCCGCTCCCTGCCCTAATGGATTTCCTGGTATGGAATTCATTTTTCCCCCCCCTTCTGCCCTGCAGGGGGTCCGGCTAGCCAGGCTCTCCCTCCCTCCCTCCTCCGCTCTCACCACCTCCCATATCCCCTCCCCTCCTCTCTCCCCCCCCTACTCCACTAATTGGGGGCGACTGGTTTTGGTGAAAAGAAGTCATAATCATTGTTTCTGCTGCTAATTCAAGTGGTTAAGTGTTCGGGATCAGCTTGCAGAATGAGGAAATGAGTATTATTAAAATTACATTTTTAAAAATCTTAACAGTAAAGTGGCAATTTCCTTTTTATGGTTTTTGTTGGAGGTTTCTGAAACTTAAACTCCATTTGGCAGCTTGCTCACGATAAATGCATCTTTGTAGCATCTCAAGAGAGTTTTTGTTGTTATTTTGGTTCTCATGGGCTACTTTTCCATTTAAGTGGCGACTTCTCTTCACAGGTCTATGTGCTATAAATAAAGGGACATTTTCCTTTAAAGATTAACAGATTACAAGCATCAGAGAACCGAACTAGCTTTCTGACTTCTCTTTATTTCACAGAGGAATGTGATCCTCCGCTCGTCCGCTCACACACACACACACACACACACACACACACACACACACACACACACACACACACACACACACACACACACACACACACACACACCTGTATCATGTGCGTGTGTGTTTTCAGAAGTGATTGGCTGAAATGGGAGGGACACACGCAAACAGGCACGCATGCAAATCAAAGCCATCAACAGCTTGTGATGAAGTGAGACGTTGTGGCATAAACAGAGTGTGCCGTTACCATGGAAGCCACTTTCACCTCCCAGGCCGAGAGAGAGACAGGGAAACACAAAGAGCCAACGAGAGGGAGGGAGTGACAGACAAACAGTCATAGACAGAGAGACAGACACAAGCTCACAGTTCACAGCTTTTCAAACCCTTCTGAGCGTTTTCACGGTGTCACGGTGTCCTTCCCCTGGGAAAGAAACACTGTATACTATGTGTACAGTGAGAGTTCCAAAGAATAGGAAAAGTTCATTGAAACGTTGTTTAGTAGCTGGTTGAACATTCACAGGTTTAATGAGCACATCACTAAGCTACGGGAGCAGACTCTCAGTGGCTGTTGGAGGGGTTTTGTGATTTTGGAGCCACATCTGTCGCCGGTTTGGACCCTTTATTTCTCTGTCGCAGGTCACTTTACGCGCCACCTTCAGCGTCGGAGAGGCAGCAGGTTTACCTCACAATCGTTTATTAATTGGAGTCTTAAGTCCCATTGTTCAGGAACATTTCCTGCATATTCAGTGTAATCTGTACCTCGAATTTCCCACCTCAAGACCGCGTAACATTTCAGGGAAAATGTCGGTACAGCTGTGTTGTGAGTGGAAGCAGTAACATTGAAGGGACGAGCACGTTGTTGGTTACGTCCCAATGCTGAAGCAAGCGAACCAATCACAAGACTCTGATGACGTATTTGAATCCACAACTTGTTCATTTAGCATTTACGCCAATGCTGTCGCGGGTGATTTGTCTTGTCAAACTTGTTAAATATTAAATACATTAGCATATTCAAGCACAAAACAACTCCTTGCGCGCCATGTTCCTGAATTTTTCTTTTTTTTTTAAATTTAAGATGTATTCCGCAATCGGGTCTTGATGGTAACCACGAGACCAAGTGAGTCTCACGAGTTTTCCGAAAGTTACGCAATTGCCATGCCACGTGAAGATCACTAGTGTCTTAAAGGTTATCCCAGTAATTTACCGGGAACTCTGTGTGAAAGACGCTTTACATGCACTAACTGAGAAAACTTTGCTTCATCAGTTTATAAGAAGTTAATAAAAGATTGTTAGATTTGTTGCTCACTTTGTCAGTTAGATCATTTTCTATCATTGCACATGCATTTGGGAGCCATAAACAAGATTTACTCAGCTAGAACTGGAACAAATCACTGCCTGCATTTTCTGCATAGCACTGAACGTCCACTTCACTCACCAATTTATAAGAATCAAGGCTGTTGCCAGAAATTGAACATAGCGACCTGATCACATGACATCAGACAGAGAGAGCTGCGTTTGGCAGCAACCCTAATGACAAATTTTCTTCCTTTATACTTTATAAATGATTAATCTCAGCCAAAAGGAAACCTTTATCCGTTTAATCCAGCTCATTTTCTCTCTCAGAGACGTAACAGCAGGTTACAGGCAGTATAAAAATGTAAAAATAATTATCTTAGATGTGGCTTCAAAAGAGAAAAATAAGCATTTCTGTTTATGGAGACATTATTTCCTTTAAGTCCAAAGTCTATTCGGTCACTGTGTTTGATTTCCTTGCTATCAGTGATTTTGCGTGTTGTGATTTGTTCTCTTGTCCACCTCGAGGCCTGATTGCTGCAGAGTGAAAGACTCCATACATTCTGCGGAGAGGTCGCATGAGTGAGGCCGCTGCAGCGATCCCAGCTTTCAAGTTTTGCCAGGGAGGCTACAGGAGGTAATCAGAGGAAAATATGTCCTCTCCTCCTCCATTAGACCAGCCAGCCTCTGTCTGGGAAAATTGATTTCTCCCCTCCTCCTCTCCTCTCCTCTCCTCTTTCTCCTCTTTTTTTTGCGTCTCAGGTTCCATTTGAGGCTTGTTTATCCACTCTCAAGAGTAGGTCTGCGAGACAGAGAGAGAAAAAATAATAGTTAGGCCACGGCAGGTTGTTCACACATATAGCTACCCACCCCCAACAGCATCCACCATCACCTGCAGACACACAGAGGCCTGCAGTGGTTTGAACTCCTCTCTTTCCCCCGGTTTTCCCTTTGCTCATCCTCATCTGCCTAATCCTTTCCTTCCTCTAATGTTCTTTCTCCATCTCTTCACACTTGCATCCCACCCCCCTCTCTCAGAGCCAAGTCTTGGATCAATGCACCATTGATTTTCCTATCAATGAACATTAGTATGGATCAGACTGCTGCTTGCACTGCCCTGCCCTGAAAACTACACACACACATGCACGCTCACACACACACACACACACACACACACACACACACACACACGCATCCATGCACTGAGAGCGCCTGTTGCCACAGGCACCCCAGATTTCATCACTGCTCCGAAAAGGACGAGCTGTGGACAAAGGAAGAACAGCAAGGAAAGACAGCAATGGAAATAAAGCAGGGTGGGATTGATAAAAGAAAGGTTCTAGTTGAAAGCACAGGAGCCAATCAATGAAAGGAGTGACAGAAAGGGAAGGAAATGAAATCAGACTGAGCAGAGTTAGTGTTAGTCTCCACGTAGAGGAAACAGTCATTGGTCAACTGCCTGCTAGTCGATTCACTACAGAATAATTCAGTCTGATTGGCACCCAGCTCAGGCTGCTGATAATGGCTGCTGATCATGACAGAGAATGGATGCGTGTGCTTTACACACCTTTGGGTGTCTTTCCCTCTCCCTCTCCCGCTCACACATACACTGTCTTCTCTCTCACCCTATAATGGGCTCTCTGAGTCAGGTGGAGATTGACACTTTTCTTTCTGCTGTGCTCCTTTTGTGTCCAACATTGCATTCACTCTCTGTGAGCTGGTTTCTGCACACATCAGCTACATTTTGCATCACCAAACAATGAATCTGTGCTCACACGCGACGTTACCAATCTTCAATTAACTCTGCATTCGGGGGAAATTGGAAGGAGGAGAAACAGAACGGAAAATATTTTCTATTTTTCATGTGTCAATGTACGCTGTTACTTTAATAAATGAAAGACTTTATAAAGGGTCTTTCTTGTACAGTGTGAGAGGCCCTGTATCCGTATGAGACGGTGTATAAATGGGCTTTTCTGAAGTCATGTTGTATCTTTCATAATTACTGTTTCCTTTGTCAAACAGAGACAGAGAGATGCTGTGTACACTGGTCTTGGTAGAACAAAGAAACATCCTTCTTTGGGAGTACTGGCATGAAAGTTGATCCTCGGTTAAGACCCCACGTACAAGGAAACTGAGACGCCTCAGGGCCGTCCTTCGCCCTGCCTGATTGTAAAGTGTTTTAATCTGGGCTGCAATGGACGCCTGCCTGCCCCTCTGTCCGTCTTTCTGTACACACAATTATTCATTTATCTATGTTTATTTATTTAGATTTATGGAGTGCCACATTTTTATTGTTTTAACATCATATCTCTACATTTCATATGTTAACACCTTGATATTATCAGCAGCAGAATAGTCCCTCAGGAGCTCTGCTGCATGAGCTCTTGTATGTGTCAGCGTGCGGTCCTTAAACCATACTCTTGTTTGGTCTGCTGTCTGAAATATAAAAGTATTACTTCCTGATTTTCACCGAGTATTTACAGGTCTGTGCAGGCCTGAAGGAACATTCAGTTTGCAGGACAAAGCCTATATTAGGTTTTGATTGGTAGGTTCTTGAATGTTCAAATAGCATTAGGAAATATATAGGCTATGTGAGCTTACATAACATAGCAAACAATAAGGAAAACATTCTTATTGCTGTTTCAAAGCACCATAAAACATCTTCACAAATTATTTTCACAACAACGTCATATTCATAATCTCAACAATCCTTTATGGCGCAGCTGTCCTTCAGACTTCTGCTGCAGCTATCAAACTGGCCTTGAGTTTAAATGTCTACATGTCCCAAAATGTGCTGACAAAAAACAATTATATTCGCAGGTGTAACAGATTCCCTTCAGGCTTCAAAGCCTGGACCCCACAACACAGATGACCTTATGGAAGGAGGAATATTCATGAATGTTATTGCTGGATCTATGATATGATGTGAACTCTGCCTCCCTCAACAACATTTACCAATTCTCTTCTTTGCACTGCCTGCTAATTTCACCGGGACACACGCACGCGCACACAGGAACATACAGTCAACCTGTGGGAGCTGAAGAGTAGAGGGGGGGGGGGGGGGGGGGGGGCGTAGATTTTTCTGGCATGTCAACCGAGACTGTAACCTTTGTAACCGCAAAGTTCAATTACTCACTTAACTCACTTTGATCCTTTCCTCTGCCTCTGATTGAGGCTTTAGCACGTGGACGGACTGGAATGAGGTTCGGTTCTGAATGAGCCATTCGACAACAACACACTCGTCTGGTGGGCCGTAAGGGAAATGTAGCCTACAGAAGCTAGTGTTGGAAAAACTAACAGTGATTAACTTGTTTTTACAATGTTGCAAAACAGATGTGAGTCCGGATTGGTTTGTTTTAGGCCTCGGAACATTTGTATATCACAGATACAGTAAAACAATGGTCTTAAATTGGCTGTAAGTGGAGCAATGCAGAGCCAAATGTGTTAGAACTGCCCTCACAGTCAGTGGCGCATATGGCGGGTCCACCGTGAGAACATGTCCGAAAAAAGACTCGTGTTTAATTCTTTATTTAACTATATTTTAATGTAAATGCGTTTCGTGAGACACGTATAGTCTCTAAACTACGCTCTCAGTTTACGACTTTCTCGGTGTGAAGCCGCTGTGCCGGGGAGCCGAGCAGGACGTGCGGGGAACTGGAGCGGCTGCAGGAGCAGCAGCAGCCGGCAGGAAGCTGCTTTTCACCGGCAGGCAAGAGGAGGAACAGCTGCTCCTGCGCGCTCAGGGAAACACCGGTTCTCTCGCCATTTACGTACCGCAAAATATAAAATATAAGCCTAGTACTAATTGAAAAAAATCTTTTAAAATATATGATATGCATCGTTATATATTCCAGCCAAAATAGTAAATGTTCCAGACACGATATATATATATATATTATTTTTTTTAAAACAGTGGCTGAATAGCAATTTCTGTCAGAATGTTGATAATAATTATTATTATAAAAATGCTAAAATAGTAGTTTATTATGATAAGTAATTGTACCATTTATCTGTGGCACTAAATAATTATTCATGAGACTAATTAGTTGGCCAATTATATTTTAAACATAGCCCGTGTGTTGTATGTTTTATCCTTTATTAGCGGATTAGCCTATTGTTATATTAGAATATTAGGTTTTATATTTTCATATATTTTTTAATATGCAGTTGCAGAACTACACACATGAAAAGGTGAACAGCAGGTTAAAGACTATAAGCCCTGTTATTAAATTTTACGTCAGGTGATATTTGCATTTAATATCCCTCCGCCACACATTGGCCTGCCATATTGTAACTGTGATAGACAGGCTTAAAGGAAGGACTGTAATTACAATCACGTTGAACTCCAAAAGCTTTTATTGTCAGCGTATAGACACACACACACACACACACACACACACACACACACACACACACACACACACACACACACACACACACACACACACCGCTTCAGAGGGGGATAACCAAGCTTATTTTAGACTATGGGATGTATACATTTATTCTTTACATAATCAACAAGAAGCCTTTCTCGCCGTTACATCTGTTACATTTAGGGCTTCTGCCTATAACCGGTGACGCTGCCTGGCGCGAGCGCCAAGTCGTAATGGGAGGTGATGGTGCTGCTGGTTTTAGAGATGGTGAATTAGAGCGGGCATGCGCGCTCTGGTTGAGGTGAATGTGAGCTATTCAAATTTCCATATATGTCCTGTCACAAGGGACCCCCCTCCGCCTCCTTTTCCTCTCTCTCTCTCTCTCTCTCTCTCTCTCTCTCTCTCTCTCTCTCTCTCTCTCTCTCTCTCTCTCTCACACGCACACACAGCCTTCCCCCTCTCTCTCCCTCCTTTCTTTGTTCCCCTCT
Source organism: Cottoperca gobio (assembly GCF_900634415.1). Classification (NCBI taxonomy): domain Eukaryota; kingdom Metazoa; phylum Chordata; class Actinopteri; order Perciformes; family Bovichtidae; genus Cottoperca; species Cottoperca gobio. Next base: position 10,101,657 of record NC_041374.1, read on the forward strand.
GATGATTCCCTCTATGAGCTCCCCACAGGACAGAGAGACAGAAACCACACTACTGCCACCCAGCGGCCGCTGAGGCGCGCGACCGTGCGCGCGTGCTCTTTGTTAGCCCCGACCGCCATGAATTTCCATCAACGAGTATTTAAAAAGCCGTCGGTGTCTTTACAATCACACATTTTACAAGAATATTCATGCACAAGGCCGCTCTTGTCTCCCGCCATTTTGCATGTACGGTGTCGGCTCGAGTCGCTGCTGCGCCGACGCACACCTGCGAGCCCTGCTGAAGTGTCCTTGAGCAAGACACTGACCCCATGCTGACCTCTGGGGACGGGGAGGGGGGATTTGTCCTCCTGAGATTATCATATTATCATCAGAGGGTTGTATCCGTGCTTCTTTCTTACTGCTTTCACCACCATATCTGACGGATTACACATCCAAATGATTCAATAAAGAGGAGAATATAGCCTCTGCAGGACAATAATTTAATTAGCTCTATATATAACCTAGTTAATGAGGTACTTAACAGGGAGACGTTAATTACAGATTCTATATGGCCCTGCTTTTTTTTTCTGCAGGGCATCCTCTCTTCTCTGCGCCTTTAAGTGGGATCAATCAATCATAATGTTGCACATTTCATTCACCCGGCTTCACATATTTCTTGTGGTTCCTTCCATCATTTGTGATTCGTGCACACAGTTCCATCACAAAAGAAGGACCCTAATCTTACAACCAAAAAAAAAGAATATGTCAGGTAATATAAAACGATCAGTGTGTTAGTTAAAATAATGAATAATGTAAGTGTTATAAAAGCAGCAGGCAGTGCATTCAGGAGAGGAGGAGGGGATGGTGAGGGGTGTTTTGTCCCAATAGGGGGCAGAATCACTCTGCAAAAAAATCTCTCTTTCTCTCTCTCACACACACACACACACACACACACACACACACACACACACACACACACACACACACACACACACACACACACACACGCACACACACACAGAGGCACTCAGGCAATGCTTTAGGATCTGTTCTTTTTATCTGCAAGCAATTTTCACCTCCTACCAGCTGTCTTAAAAATGACCTTTAAACAGCCTTATATAAATGTGAGCCCAGTGTGCTGTGCTGTTTGTTTGTTTAGTAAATAAACTGAAGAGAAGTGGAGATTAGTTCCAGGGATTTCAGTCTGTTTTCACAAATGAAGCTGATATTACTTTTTTAAACGGGTTGATGTTTGACAAAGTGCAAAAAGTTTTCTTTCCTCCTGGGAGCTCAGATAAGTTCTCCTCTAAAGTTACTGTTTGTGGTTGTGTTTAAAGTTTTAAACTAATAAGCAGATATGAATCAGACTGAATTTATATTTCTCCTCGGGGCCTCATTGTTACATGGAGGTCCTGACCCCGGAGCTGGTGGCTCGGGAGATGTGGTTTCATGCTACTCCATGCTTAATTAAGTTTTAATTAAAGCTAAATCTGGATGTATGGAGCTTATAAATAATAGAATACAACATGGCAGGGCAAATGCATAGGCTAGTTAATATTTTGTCACTTTGCATTAATTTCTTTCTCAACCCTTTTTATGCTCCTCATAAATTCTTCAGGAAATAAATATAATTTGCATATTTCAAGTAGACATTCCTCTCTGCCAGGGAAGGTGTAAATCTGTCTAAAACACATTTTCAACGAATTTCTTTTGGACTGTACATCGACCAGAACATGCTTTTCAAAATGTATTTAGCTCCTCTGACAACTAATGAAGATGCAATGTGTAGAAAAACAATTCCTGGTCTCAAACCTTTAGCTTAGTAACAACTCGTTTATTTTAAATCGTGCAGCCACAGAAACAAAGATGGAGCTGAGAGCTTTATTTATAAGAGTCCCAATAAGCCAGACATGAATTTACGTATCTGCGTATTCACTGCGTTTGGCACATTCATATTGAATGTATGTTTAAAGTGTAAGCTACAGCTCTTATTTTATTTTGTCTCCCTGTCCGTTCACAGCATGTAGAATATAGTAAATGTGTCGCTGCACGATTAAAACAGCTGTTTACTAACGTTATTTGCAAAGTAATTATTTAAGAGAAAGAATGAACTGATGGGTAAACAGTCCGTGTTCACGCTTCTTGTGCTGCAGGAAGAATGAAAGAAAATTGTTTTTTTGTGTTTTGAATAAGCCAAACAAATTCAGTGGTTTATAATTTTCTGCATCACAAAACTGCAGCCTATTCGACAATTAAGGAACTCACCAACTAACTCTTCTCTAACCGTGGCAGCCCTCTGTAGATAATAGCAGCCAGATGGGCTACAGAGCTGTTGTGTTCAGCTTCTAAAAGACACGTTAACAGAGCAATTAAATGTTTCCACTCTGAATTTTAAGAAACGTTGATGTCGCTAAATTGGGAGATTATTTAACCTCAGTGTAAAATGAGCAGAAACATCTCTGCAAGATGCTCATAACTCAATGTATTTCCACTTCACTGTATTAGATGTGTAGTCCATGTTGTAACTTCTTAAGGATGGAGACATGTTACATGGTACAATAAACTACAATGCACACTTACAATAGTGATGCATTTTAAGTTGCACAGACATGCTTTGCAGGTGTAGCCGTGAGGCTTCTGGTCCCTTTATGTTACAAGAAGAGAGAAGAATGAATAACAAGCCAGACCTCAAACACAGGCCTCCACTTCCTGCTTATATTACAAATCCTCACTTCATCCAAAGATCGTACCTTTATTTTTCAGATATGTATTTGTTATTAGTCTATTCTGGAAAACAAAAACAAAGGAAGCACAAAAACGGTCAAAAAAAAATGGTCATCCAAGGTCATATTACTGCAGAGTCTTCTTAAAGGGGATGTTTCCAGTGTCATTGTTCGGATGTAAAGACAGTCAGTGGCGGGAAATAATAACTTAGATTTAAGTGATTATTCAACTGTATTGACCTTCAACCAAGGATGTATAAGAAAAAACAGAAAAGTAAAATGAAATAGAATAGATTTGAATAGAGATGCAGATCAGCGAGGTTAAGCATCCGTCAGAAGCCTGCAGAAGAGTTTGTCATCTTTTTGACCTGTGAAGCTTTATACGACTTACAGCTCAGTTCCACTTTATTTCCACACATCTCAAACACTGCGGACTTTTACAAAGGTCTGAACGTTTAAAAGTTAAAGGCTCTTCAATTAGTGCATTGCCTTGGAGATATCAGCGCGCTTTTGACAGTTTTCATACTTCATGAGGTCACACATTAGAGCAAATCATGCATATTTGAAAGAAATGTTTGTACTTCTTTGTAAATGCAGTATCGGTATTATAGCCTGAAGGCGGATTGTGATTTAGATGATATATCAGAAGCCTGGTGTGTTTCCTGATGCGCTTTAATCCTTAAATATTCACAGGAGCAACATATTAATGAAAAGGAAAAGACTCGAGGTCAGCTGGTCAGTGTTATGTTAAATAAATGAGTCTGAGGATGAAGTAGAAAATCCTAGTTACACTGCAGATACATAGAACTTAATTTACATCGCCAGTTATTAGATCTTATGGAGACTTTTATTTTGAAGGCATCATTAAAAAACTGCATGTAAATACATTAGTCTAATGGATTATATGGCATCATAGGATCAACAATGTTGAGGTTCATACAGGGGGTGTGAATGGGAGACAGGTCGGTTGCAAGTTTTTGACGTCAGGTTTATGGAGCAGCTTCACGCAGAAAATAAATCTGATGATGTAATAGGATGTAAGAGAAGGAAGCCGCTGGGACAGAGGGATGCACATCAAGGAGGAACAACAAGACAGCAGGGAGAGAGTGAAGGCTAATCTATTTCACAACCTGGAGCCAAGATGGACTTTGGACAAAGCGTGGAGTCAGAGGTCACCCCGATAGCTGCGGCGTGTGTGGCCGCGCGAGAGACTGCAATCCTCCTCGTTTCTAGATAGTGAACGACAAGATGACGATCTCACTTCGGAGGATTGATGCAGCCTAAAATTAGTATTTTAAAAAGCGGTGTATACAGGCAACATTTGAGAGTGATAAATAGTTTTTCCTCCAACCCGTGAACTGTCCACTTCTCTAGGTGTTCAGTAACATTGTCCCCATGTGTGTCAAATGATAACGTGACCTAAAGTTTCACAGTTTGGGGAAATTAAGCAGCACAGTGAAGAGCAGTAAAGTAAGTAGGAAGACTAAAAAAGTGCTTTTTATAATGCACTGTTATAGGTTACAAAGTGCTTCACACAAATAATAAAAAGTGATTAGTTCAGCACATGCATTACAACAGAAGAAAACAGCACAATAAAAACAATCCAAAGCACGACAACTCAAAATAAAGTACATGGCTCCAGCACAAAAACACTTAAAGGAGTTCAAGTTGAAGCACATGCACGTGCAGCAAAATCACAGTTAATAATAAAGTCGTGTTTTTATGCAAAAGGGAATTTCCTTTTTCTATAGAGTTCGCTGTCACGGGGTTTCCAGTTCTAGATTGCACAACACATTGATTGCACGTCTTCTCCTGACATGGACATTTATACGTGACCTCCTCTGCGCACTAACACTCTGGCAGGGAAGTCCCCCGCGTCAAAACAGCATATGCAGAGGATTAAAATAGAGAATCATATCAACATGATGACCGAGTTAACGTGTAACAGGTTGGGTTCAGACAGACAATGCTTTGGAGATTAAAAGGGTGTGTCCTGCCTTCACTTTGCACGAGTCACATGCACATTCGTTCTTCATCTGTGTATCCGGATCTTTAATCAGGCTCGTTCAGATGGTTTCAACTCTTCAGGGCACACGATGAAAAGAGTGAAGACTTGAACTGTAACACGTGTCAATGTGGTGTAAGTGTTAGAAGCCAAACATAGACAGTGTTATTTGAATTAAAGGATAAAGAGGCCGGTGCTGTCTTCACATTACATAAACACACAGTAGCCTACAGTTTCACATCTGACAGTCTCAATTAATAATCACATGTCATATCCACGATATGATCTGGTTTCATCTCTTAGGTATTAAAATGCACTATAAAGATAACTATACAGACGGATCTGTGTGTGAGTTCTTGTAAGGGTAAAATATAATGTGTGTAACAGATATTAAACAGAAGGATTACTTATTACATCTGTTAATTAAGTACAAGTAATAATACAGGTGTAGAAATATAACACTAAAGACCTGCATTCAGTATTTCTCCTCAGTAAAGTTACAGAAGTATTAGCATCAAAATATTATTTAAAGTACTCATTCTGCACAATAGTAATATTTCAGAATAATATAGTTAATGTTATATTATTGAACTATAATTATTGATGCAGTGAGTTTATCATTTTAATGCTGCAGTTTGTAAAGGAGAAGTTTTTTCTAGTTTATCCTATAATAATACATGATAGATTATTTGTTGATTATATTTTGTATTATTAATATGCATCTTCGAAGTACCTAAAATGATCCAATTACTGTAGTGCAGTTAAGAGTATGGCCTGAATCTGAATTGTAGAGGAGTAGAAGTACAAATACAAGTACCTCAAAATTGTACTTAAGTGATCTACAGTAGCTTACTTGTGTACATGTATGCAACTTAGTTACTGTCTGTTAGATCTCATGTTTTCAGCTGGACCCCATCTGAGTATTTGTGTTTCAGTGCAGGCTTCTTGAATATGCAGATTTAACTGCGGACACTTTGCACTAAAGAAGCTTCTTTGGTGCACTTATAGAGTCGAGCACCAAAGGAAACATTGAAATATAAAAACCACCACATCGCCTAAGAGAAGGCTAATTCCCCCCAAATGTTGCTCCCAAAACATCTTCGTGTCGACCCCCGGTGATTTCTGCACATTTGCGAGCCACAGCTCTCAGTAACCGCCTCTGCTGCTCCAGCAGACGCTGCATCAGCTGATCCGTCACGTGGTCTGGTGTCTCGGGTCAGCCTTTTGCAAAATGGAGTTGTCTGAGTCTGTGCAGAGAGGGCTGCAATCTCTGGCCGACCCGTCCGTCTACAACCAGAGCAGCTACCCGGTGCTGGTGGACGTGTCTTTCCGGAGCCTGCTCTCCTCTCACGCCGACCCCGGAGTCCTCGGTGAGCTTCTCCCCGCCGCCGCTGCTGCTTTTGTCTCCTCTGCTGCTTCCGGTTTCGGATGTGTGGAGGAGCTGCCTCGATGTTTGCAGGTTTCTCCGGTGTCGCTGCATGCTGCGAGTTGAACCGGATTCCCCGTGTTTATATTAGGATGTTTAACGAGGCGGAGGGGTCTGCAGCCGCTCATCAGCTGGGCTCCAGCGGTCTTATTAGCCCTTTCTGCTGCCTGTTTTACATTCAGCAGCAGTCACACAATCACACTCGGGGTTCCTTTTGTCATTCAAACTGGCAACAAGTCTACTCTGGATATTAGGGAGACTATGCTGGACTATTCCAATCACCATTAGTCAACACTGATGATAGAGACAGATCCGATTGTACCCGCTCTTAGCAGATCTCTCGAAACCAGCAGCTCAGTGTGTTGCTAATTTAGATTTAAGCAGTAAATATAAATTCCGCACAATGACAGGGACTTAGCTGCCTAATGCAATAGTTACCGCTTCTAATTTGTCATGGCTGCTTCGGTTGTTGCCCCCAATATGTGTTGTCCAACTTCTGCAGCATTCCGACTCTTTATAATGGCAGAATCATAGAGCAAGTGAAATGTTCACCGTGCAAACAAACAAAGGACCCCTGGCTGATGCAGCTGAGGGGCCCATTCACATGCAAATCACCATTGATTTCCATTCTGCACGTCAATCTGGTGAGCACAAGTATGGATCGCACATCCAGCCTCCATCACGTATAGGAATAAACGCGTCTGTTGTTTCAACAGAGAATAAAAGCTGCGTGTTATACCTGCAGTAACTTCCTCATAGATCACCGTTTGTTTGTGTCACAGATCAGCCCGAGCTGAAGCAGCTCGACCAGATTGTGCTGAAACAGAGTCACACTGCAGCGACCACCTTCATACTGGAGGCGGTGAAACAAAGCGCAGACAAGTCCACCATCAGGTAGGAGACAGAAGGTTTCCTGTACCATGCTGCACGTGCTAAACATAGGCTCATTAGTTGTCCGTATGTAGCTTAGAACATTGTGCTCGTATGACACAGGAAATATGTTGCACTACAGTGTTTTATATTATATATTTTCTGCACGTTTCTAACCATATTATATGTAAGGAAACGTTTCCTGCTGATCTCCCAGAGACTCTGAGCCTGATATTGAAAATGAATGTAATTAATTGTAGTGTACTATAATATATATAAAATAATGTGAAGCAATGAGGTCATACTGTTATTAAAATGAGTTAAGTCCCTATGCTGCTGTTGACTGTCCCATATGTGTAACTATGGGATGTCCTGTTCCCAAAAATACACAAAGTGGAAAGTTATTATTAGTCATTATTAGGCAACTTTTGGAAATTGTCTGCAAGTTTTATGGAACAGCAAATGGATACAAATAAATTAATAATAAGTTCTGGTACATTTGACATATTGGTCTGAGTGGATCAGTGGTGATTAATATACAGTTTCTCACAATTGTCCATCTGCATTTTAGTCATAATGAAAACCCAAATGTGCAGCTCCAAGAGACCATGAGCTGCACAAGATAGGCTGTCTCATTCTGAACACCCGAAGCTGTAAGAAGATTTTAGGATTAGAAAAGTGAAGGTGATATTTGGATCATCATCAGGTGTTCAGGAAGATAAACTGTGTGTGTGTGTGTGTGTGGGTGTGGGTGTGTGTGTGTGTGTGTGTTCTTGCAGACACACTGACTTATTTGTTCCCCTGTAAAAAAAATTTAAAGGGAAAAAAATAATACATGTGTTACAATTAAAGTGTAAACATGTGAAGCTTTTACTATTTCAAAGAGACAATGTAAAGCTAACGTTTTGTAAAATCTAATAAAAGTGTTTTGTTCTTGCAGCTCCTGCCTTGAAGAACTCTCATTCAGTGCAGAGAGAATAGACATTTTCTATAATGCACATCAGGTTTAAACAATTGCATTTTATAAAATACATTTTTTCTTGTAGTTTTGTGACTGATTTGCCCAAAACTCATTGATGCATGTTTTGTTTTACAGAAAAATAAAAAAGAGCTGGAGCGTCTGTTAGCGAGGTAAGTCTGATGCCAGTGGTGAAGACATCTCTGCAGGTTATTTATTTATTTGAGTTGTTTTATCCAAACTGAGCATGTCTCCAGGATGAAACTGGAACATAAGATTTTCTTTTTTAAAGATGTAAATCTGTACATTTTCCTCATTGATGGTTAACAGTTGATCTCAAAATTAAACGTTTTTCCACGTTTCTATTCGACTCTAATGATGATTAATGACATCAGATGTGTGTGTGTTTGTTTGTGTGTGTGAGGGGAGGGGCGCGGGGGGGGGGGTGGGCGGCATTCAAATAGTTTTGATGCAATTTTAAAGAATTGGATTAGATTTATCAAAATGGAGTGAAGAGCAAGTTGTCCCTTCAGCCCAGCGAGGAGCAGAAAGAGTAAACACGGACATGGAGTGATTCCCTGCAATGTGAAAGTTTTATGACGCAACGTGAAAGAGTCACGTGTCTGCAAACGGATTTAAAAGCAGTTGCACATAAATTGTCAATTCATAAAAAAGAGCACGGAAAGTATTTTCCTCTCATTAAAAGCATGACTCATGAAACGGTAAACGGTGTGACCTGTGGTTAAATGTTGAGAGGCTAAACAAGCTCATGCATGTTCAGAACACCTTTCCTCTTTTTCTCCATCTCAATTTAATCAAAATTACAGATGCAACAAAGTCATTTCTGTGTCTCTCTAGCATAGGTAGGTGTCCACCTCATGTTAACGACGCGTCATGGCGGCTCCAATACCACGTGAAGGTACAGAAAACACGTTTTGGAACACATTTAGTCTTTCTGTCTAAACTTTGTTGCGCCAAACTGAAATGTTGTTTCCCCGACAGAACAGTCAGGTCGATAAGATCAACGAGCCTTTCTACTGTATTTCATTGAACACTGAGGTAAGACTCTTAACTCTTTTTTTTTACCTCCACTTTCTTGGATTTTCCTGGATGTGTTTGGTGCGTTTCTGTGCGTAAAATAACGATCTGCTCCTTTTTTGTTAGAATGAAGGATCCTCGGAAGATGTCAACTTCACCTGCACAGTGGAGCAGCTACAGGTGGAGGAAGGATTCTGTTCCTGTCATTTTTATTCAACAGTTACACCGTCTTGAAGTTGCATCATAAGCTTTCAGGCTCCACATTCATCCTCCTTATGAAAAGAAAGAAAATAAGTCAGACAGGGCAACTTCCATAGAAAACTCATGTTGCATGGTCTCATTATATCTGTGCGTTCAACATAATAAATAAAAGGTCTTTTTCTCAATGCTGCAGCCAAACATAACATATGGAACCTGCAGAACCCGATAGATTCATCTAGTATATAAAGTATAAACCATGAAGGTTTATTAAGCTTCATCACTGAAGCTTTTATAAGATTATAAAGTTCCAGTGTGAGCTCAACTGTTTGATGCTTTCTGTTCATGTAAAGGGCTGGAAATATTTGGGGACATGCAGAGATATTATAACAAAACAATCTGAATGCATACTAATTCTGTTTAATTCTTATTTGTAATTTGTTTATTCAATTCATAGCGCAATTTTTATTTTTATTTAATGATATTTTATTTTATGCTCGCCGGACATGTTTCTATTGAAAATGATCAGTGATTGCTTGTTTTCAGGATTTGGTGGGAAAGCTCAAAGACGCTGCCAAGAGTGTGGAGAAAGCCAGTCAGATGTGATGTCGGTGTCCAGTTTCCTCGTCTTTCCTGCACCACAAAGCACTGAACCTCTGCAGTTTCTAGCGGCATTACTCGTCTCTTTATAGTTTATTTTGTACCTGAGCTTGACATGACGTGAATGCATGTGAGACGATTATCATTCCAATGTGTGTGTTTCAATTAAAACAGAAAAATATATATAATCCACTTTGTGCTTTTGAATATGTTCACGGCTTGATTCGCTCACACTGATCCATAAAGTCCTCAGAACTTTACATTTGGTAGGGAAATATTTGATTAAAGCCAGTGTCATAGATATGTGAAACATTTAGTCAGAATATGAAGCCAATTAAATAAATGGTAGCTGTGTTTTGTCTACTCATGTTTCATGACTCAGGTTGATGGGAGTTATTTATAAAAGACAAACATTAAAGTAAATGTAAGAATGTCGCTCCCTTTTTAGACTTTCTTAAGCTTTCTGCATCCACCTCACAGCTGAAAGTTCAAAGCCCCTCAGCTGAAGCACCACAGCGGCTCGGCTTCCATAAACATCCGAGATTCCTTCATTTTCTGCAGCGCTGGCTGAAGGATAAAGGCTCCAATTCATCAAGTGGAAGTTGCGGCGCATTTTTCCGCAGATGTCAGGACAGCCTGTGACAAAGGTTTGACACCAGAGCCATTAGTCACATGGACGTGTTTTAACCAAGTGCGTGGGTCTTTTAAAGCAGCGATTAACAGAGATTTACAAGGTAGCTGCCTGCTGCTGCAATAGGCTGAGTTTTAGAGAGTGGATTGAAGCATTTGACGGTCAAAAACGGCACGAACGTGTTTGAGTGCGTGCGCTGCAGTTATTTTTAACATCAGAGACGAGGGCACACCATCAGTAGCCTACTTATAGACGCACCTAATCTTAGAGCCACTTAAAAGTAGGAGAGTCTATTAAGAGAGTGGGTTGAGGCTTTTCGAGGTGAAACGTGTTTAAACTGTTTGAATGTTTTAGGTTATTTTAAATCATGCGTCATAGAAAGACCAACATACACCGACAGTATTTATTAAATATGTGCCCTGAAGCAGCTGCCCGGTGTCCGTACGGCTCGAGTTGAGCACACACAGTTAGTTGTTTATGAGATTTGGTGGTTAACAGGCTAATCAAATGTACATTTGTGTGTTATTTAATATCGTGCGTAGCATACTGGGAGAAACAGCATACACCGACAGTAATTCCTAGGCTCCCTTAAGCAGCGAGACCACGTGACCAAAGCGGGGCGGTCGAACTACAAGCCATTTTGGGGACGGTGTCAGTTTCCACGGAGCACACACACACTGCTGCATTTTACTGGGGGTGAAGCGGATATTTTGGAGGCAAAGTTATCGGTGCCGAAGTGGAAACCTTCCCGAGCCGAAGCCGGAGGACTGGGCTCTCTTGACGCCGCAGATCGGATACGCTCTCAGCGCGCAAGCAGCGAGGAAACGAGGAGTTTTATTCGCACATCTGAAATGCGCTCCGGTCCGCCGTGCGCTCTCCGCCACTGACAGCGTCTGCAGCCTGCTTCAAGATGGCGGCTCGGCTCCTATTCATTTTCTGCTGATCGCCTCCCAACTTTCATTGTCTATTCGCCTCAAGACCCATCGATTCCCAGCTGAGCATCCAGGTATGTCTTATTCGATATCGCCTCTAACTAACGGGGGCTGAAGGAGAGGTTTGACTCGGTGCTTTTGTGTTTTTTCTACGTACCGATCCAGCGGTGGATGTGGAGCTTTCAACGGTGGCTGCAGCGATCACCGACGTGGAGCTCCGTGTGTCTCTGCTCACCACTTTTTTTTTTTTGCAAAACATGTTCCCCGCTCGGTCACGAACGCGAATTCAGATCCACGCACACCCAGTGTTGTATGATCTACTGTTCAGTAATGTGTCTGTATGAGTTGGTCGCGCCTGAGCTTTGCACTGCGTCGCTTAGATTTATGTAAAGTGGAAGATCTCAGGCGAACCAGGCTGGTTGGCTGAGATGTTAACAACAGCAAGTGCTCCAAACGGTCCTTGTGCGCTCGTATTTCCATACAGCGTCTTTATTTTATAGAGTTTGGATATTTGGGGTGTTGTGAACAAGGTGCTGTATTGATTTTGTGCGTATATGACTAAATGCTGGATTTATTAACTTAACTTGGATTGCTCCCATAGACGTGACGAGGAGTCATACCATTTCGACTGTGCATAAATGTTTCATGACGGCTGCTTGGGAAACACTGGATCATCATAAAACATGCACGGTAGCTGTTTATGATGAGCTGTATGGTTATCATAATTAAGAAGGATGGTTGGGTTTTTGAAACATTTAAAAAGAAATGCGGGAGACATGTCGGCCAGGATACAAAAGGCTGGCTGCGTCCAGCAAGCAGCCAAAGTCTCGGTAGTTTCACTTTATTTCATATATGTTGATCACAGGTTATGTTTGTTGACATGTAAGCTCATTTGCATTTCCATATTTTCCCCTTCATATGGCTGCATGCTGACGCCGGGGCTCTGAATGTGTTGCTACAGTAAAGGCAGACATGAGCCAGAGCTTTTTCCTCTCGGGGGATAAAAATGATAATTTTACTCATGAATGCTGTTGGGCACCCTCTGTGCGTGCTTAATGGGTTAAAATTAATGTATTTCCTCCCACTCGGGTTTGCACGTTGACAACCTCACAGGTCTGTGAATATGTTATAATGTAGACAGGACTGTTTACAGTGTGTGGTGAGATCTATTTAACGCATCGAACTCAAAGTTATTCATTGACTTTAATAAGTTTCAGTCATGTGGTCAATTAGGAATCCCCCGGTATTTATTTCGAGATTTTCTGAATTGACTGACAGCAGTTAATATGAGGTCTTGGTTTTTTCCCCATTGCCGATTATAATTGGGTTATTTCCAGCTGCTGTTGATTTACGTGTAAGGGGAACCTTTACAAGAGGAGCTGCTCTCGTTTGGGAATAAATGAGGGTTTGGGTCATTGCAAGAAGCGAGGGAAAATCCCCTCATTTGTTGAGGCTTTATTGAGAGAATTAAAGATTCGGCAGCGGTTCTGAATTAATTGATATATCCAAAGAACACAGCCTGTGATGTACAAGTACAGTCGGTGTAATGGGACTTCACTGTGGTGTGTGCTGGTTGGTGCGGTTCGTTCACACTATGAATAAACTTCTTTGACTTGAAGTCTTATAAAGTGAGCATGCAGCTCCCACAGGACGGGGAGAGCAGTTGTCCAAACTCAAGACAATCAAGGCAACATGTAGACATTATCCATGTGTGGAGTCGGAGTCGCTGTCTGCCTGCTGTGGTCCGCTCCAGGAGAGGTTTGGTGGAGCATTGAAGCCGGCCGGGACTCGGGCATTGTGCCGACTGAGGCTCCATAAAGTAACAGTGTGGGCCAGGCTGGCTGTCACCCAAAGATGGTCACCTCCTCGTGTAGGTTACACTGATAGACTTTTAATGACTGCATGTTTTTTTGTATTTCTTATCATATATCACTACCAGCTTTATAATACGCGCCAATTTGGATCTTTGTTATCCAATCTTACAAGATAGGTCTGCCTCATGGCTCTGGCTAAACACTGGATAAAATGCAACAGCGATCTTACTTTGGCATCCGAGGACTTCATTCAGCGTTTGAGTTGAAGTGGTTTGTCATAATCGGGTTTGTAAAGTTACATCCCAAATGGCACAGAGTAGAAGTGATGTTGACGTTTAATGCAGCGGCTGTGTGTGACTTTAGGTGATAATGGCGCAGAATAAATAAGTATGATCCCGTGTGCGCTTCAACTTCAGCAGTGGCTGCTGGCTGGCCATGTTGGTGCTGCTGCTGCACGGTTCTGGGTATCGCGCCATGAAAAACACTGCGCCAAGCGAACCAGAATAAAGCTGCGCTAATTATCCGAGTTGGACACACGGACTGCTCCCGGTGGTCCATAAAGATTTGGGGATCTCATGTAAACGCGTCGGCTATCGTTTTATTTGCCTCTCGAAGGAAACCCCGCAGCCCGTTGAACCGATACGGGCTTTTTTTCCTCCACAAAATGGCAGCCGTGCTGTCGGCAGCCTGGCAGTCCAGCCGCTGTCTGTGTGCGCGGAGGGACGGGGAGCCTCCGGTCCCTCCTCACTCCCGCTCTGCACACCGGCAGCTCGCCGTGCTGTTGTTTTGGTTGGAGATTCTGCCTCGTTCTGACTGGCGACCAGCCATGTGGGCTCAAAAGCAAAAGGAGTTGCCATAGAAACACTCAGGTTCCCCCATAGCCCGTGTGGCACACCTGACGCAGTGAATGGGTGTCTCTATCACCCCCCCCCCCCCCCCCTAACCCCGGGTCGCCACAGACCCCATACCAAATATTATTTCCCACCAAAATGTCTTCGGGTAAACGTTATAAAGTGGAGCACAATCTAAACATATCCGCTTTTATTGAGAGATGCATCACGAGACGACATTTCTATTTGATGCTGCTTTATAATTGTTAGCCTGAGCTACAGATGTATGTCTCGACACGTGCTATTTAATTTAAAACTACAGTTTATGTTTATGTTTGTATGTTTATGTCATTAAATGCCGCATTATGCATCTAACGTCAGATTATTGCAAATGTGCGATTCAGGAGAACATGTCCAAATGTAAGATTCTGTCCCATCGTGGCTCTTTTTTGGAGCTGATGAACATTTTTTGTGTGTGTGGTTAGAGCTGCACTGTTCCTCTGCTGTCGCCATGTGTTTGTTGATTTAAGATGAAGCGAAGGAGAGGATGGAGCGCGCGGCTCCATCGATCCCTCAGTGAAAGTGATTGATTTACGATTATTCACTGCGCCGCGGTCAGGTGACTCTGTGCTGCTGCTGCCTATCAATCTGCCACCGAGCTCCTTCCCCTTTGGTTATTATTGGATTAGCATAAAAGATGATGTTGCTTTAACACAGTCAAACAAACAGCAGCCTTTCTCTCCAAATGGTCCGCGTCGCGTTGTAAGCCTGCAGCCTCTGATGCAGCCTCTGATGCCTCCTCGCCCACCATGCATGCATTGTTTTGACTTGCTTTTTATTTTCTTCCTCGCAGGATTGTTGTTCCTTTCTCTCAACATGCATCGAACCACCAGGATAAAGATTACTGAGCTCAACCCTCACCTCATGTGCGTCCTGTGCGGAGGATACTTCATAGACGCAACGACCATCATCGAATGTCTTCACTCATGTGAGCAAACTGACAAAACAATGGCTGCTCTGTGGCTGCAGCGGGGAACTGTTAATGCAGATGAATGTGACAATATGGCAGCAAGTTATAGTCTACATGAATCTTTTCTTGCATGTTTCCCTTCACATACTCAGAGCAAAGTCTGCTTTAAGGACTTTAAATCTACCAGTGAGTCAGGATATCCTTTCAGATGCCATCTGATATTGACTTTCTTTTCTTCTTGTTCTATGCTTTGCAGTTTGCAAGATGTGCATTGTGCGCTACCTGGAAACCAGCAAATACTGTCCCATCTGTGATGTACAAGTGCATAAAACCAAGCCTCTGCTCAACATTAGGTGAGAACTGTCCCTGTTTTTCTGTTTCCTTCTGTCAGTTTTAGATACAGATTGTATTTATTTTGAAAGCAAAGGAAGCTTTCCCTACGTTGCCTGAGTTTCCCTGAGTAAACTGTCTTGTGTGCTCATCGTGGGTTGAATTGATGTTCCTTCATATCATTAATAATATAAAGATTTAGTTTTCCTTTGTTGCTAATGTTTGGCAGCGACGACAATAGTTTGAACATCCTTTGTTTCCTCTTTGTGGTTTTCCCCTTTGTTTCCCCACTGAACAGCTGGATCAGCCAGTGATTGGTAAAAATATTCAGAACACTTGCATAATATATGTGAGATTTTCTGTCTATCGAGTATGAAAGTGTTGCATGTGCTGCAATGCAAGACATTAGTGACGAGCTGCTATCTGTCGTCTCTAAATGCCTAAACGAATCGGAACAATTCAACCGTCTGTATCAGGTTTATTCTCCAGTTTTAACTGCTGATGTTTGAGCATCTCAAGGACGTTTCTCTCCCTCTCTGCAGGTCGGACAAAACTCTACAGGACATTGTGTACAAGCTCGTCCCCGGCCTCTTCAAAAGTATGTGCTCACTTTCATTCCTCTTGCTTTCTTTTAAACCCTGGTTTCATTCACATCCAGCCGTGTTGGTCCACTTTTACTTTCAGAAATAAGAACGTGTAGAATCCTGATGAATCACTGAAGAGTTGCACATATTTAAATACTCTTCTTAATGTTTTTATAAATGCTTTGCTACGGTTGCCGAGCTGAGATCACATCTGTTGTTTTCATTTCATCTGCTTGTTTTTGTATCTTGTTCTTCTGTGTCTGCTGTTTGATCAAACAAAACATTTAGTTTTATTGCCAAGTCTCATATTTCACTCCTGATAAATGAATGTGGCGTGTTTGTCAGGTTTTGAGGCACCCGTAATGTTACCAGATCCCGTTGTGTTATTTAAGAACTTTATTTATATTTGTGTATCACACTTGTAATTGCTCGTCTCCCTGAATGTCCTCAGATGAAATGAAGAGGAGGAGAGACTTTTACTCGGAGCACCCTGTGGATGGTAAGTTAAACAGCATGTATATAAACGTGTTATTTTATTTCCATTTAATCACCACAGAGAAGAGAGAACCATGCTCCCCACGGGTCCTTGAAATCCTTGAAAGATTGTGAATTTGAAGGAAGAAAATCAAGGCCTTTTTTAAAAAGATTTTTTAAAATGGATATAAACAGACATGGGTCATTGAAAGTGCTTGAATTCATAAGAGTTATTTTCGAGCTTCTGTAAAGAGTGCTTCATTATAACTATTCTGTTGTAACTGTGTCTCACACTATGCCATGTTGGGTCCTTGAATTTAAGTGAATTGGGCCTGGAAGCTCCTCAAAGTCCTTGAATCTGATGTTTAGCTGTGAAAACCCTCAAATATGGGATGAAATAAAATACTTAATTTTCTCTCTATTTGAGTTTCATTGCAGTTTAATGCTCCAAGTTATATATTTTATTAATGAATCAGGTCTTTTTAAAACATTTAACTTAATTTCTGTGTGTTTCTACAGCGTCTAATGGATCAAACGAGGATCGTGGAGAAGTGGCAGACGAGGACAAGCGAATTATCACAGATGATGAGATCATCAGCCTCTCCATTGAGTTCTTCAATCACAGCAGGTCGGAGCCGCTGTTTTCATCATTAAGTCTCAATGCTACATGTTCCTGACAGGAGCAAAGTTAATATTTAATTTTCTTCAGTGGCAATAATAATGCTTAAGAAATCATTTGTATTGTCATGTGTTTGATCAGATTGTTTATTTGAAAGACATGTTCTCTCAGATAAGATGCTTTATTGATTAGATCAGAGTGTCCTGCATCAGGAACATAAAGTCCTTTTTATCCTTTAATCAACTATTCGAGAATCGATTAATCATTAAAGTATTTTTTGTTCTTGCAAAAATGTCAAAAAATGCTGTTTTCTTGTTTTTCTTTGTTTTATATCATATTAAACTGAACACTTTTGGAGAAACTGAGATGGAACATTTTCCACTATTGTCTTACATTTTATAGACCAAACGATTAATCGGTAACAAAAAGGACAAAAAGGACAAATGAGTCATAAGTTTCTTCAGGTTAACAAATTGGCCTTTTTCCAATGATCATTTCTGGATACACACGAATACTTCAGCTCCTTTTGTTAAGAAGAGACTGATAATTATGTAACATGTTGTCTCTCTCTGATTCAGCTCTAATGGAATTTTTTTAATTTTTTATTTCAATTCATGTTCTGCAATTTATAAGCATTTTAAGGACTATATTTGACACATGAGTAATAAGCTACAAGTATATGTGTTGAATATAGTTTCAAGAAGAAAATAAATTCTATGTGAGGGGGAAGAAAGTAAAGCAAAAAAGTGCACGCTCCAGGTCATCGAATGTCCACAAAATATATATTTAAATGTTTAAATATCATGTTATTTATTGCTAATAATGACATGTTGTTATTGCATGTAGGTATGAAAAACATAAATATCACAGAGCTGTAAATGTTTTTATTCCGTGCAGACTGGGCAGTGCAGTGGAGGACAAGCAGTCTAAAGATCAGAATATGGCAAGTTCTCTGCAGCATTGTTTCTTTTGTTTAATGTTCCACCTCTGTTGTGAAATCTGACACATTTTACAAACATGGTTTCCTCTTGAGATAAGGCTTCATTGTTTCTGTGAAGCAAATTGTTTTCCTGCTTGGTGGAGCTGGCTGTAATGATTTTAGATGCTTAACTTCATAGCAATGTTCTTCTACACAAATATGTCAGATGTATAATTGTGGAATACTTTTCTAATCTGCAGGTGGCAAACAAGAGGTACCTGCAGTGTCCAGCCGCCATGACAGTCATGCATCTGAGGAAGTTTCTGCGCAGCAAAATGGACATCCCAAATGCCTACCAGGTCTTCATTTAATTACTGATTATTTATTTATTTATTATGTGACTAATTTAAACATTTAAAGTACTTGAATATAAATCTGTCGGCTCAAGGGAATTGTGATATTATAATTAGTTTATTCTATTAAAATTAAAATGTACTCTTATTTTTCCTCCAGGTTGAAGTCATGTATGAAGACGAACCTCTGAAAGATTACTACACGTTAATGGATATAGCTTATATCTACACCTGGAGACGGGTAAGAGATCTTTATGGACAAATAAACTTGTTTTCAGTTGGTTAATCAAATGTTCTTATTTTACCTATTTATCTATAATATTGTAATGATAATATTAAGTCTTACTTTAGCTATTATCATGTTGGTCTTATCATATGGAGCATATATTTAAACCTTGTGTGTAATTATTCTACAAATGCAGTTTTTAATTACAGCAATTACATCATGCTCTTGAATTTATATTTTATTTTAATAATGAATTAATTTAGGATCACACATTTTGATTTAGTTGCATCAAATATATTGTAAAACACTGCACATAAAACAAATGTCTGTTAAATATGGGTGTAGCTCAGACGATGTTTTATACATTTCCAAAATTAAAATCTGGCTTGTAGGCCCACATGTAGGTTATTCCCTGAGAAATGCAAAAATACATCTGATCTTTAAATACATTTGATTTATTGTTACTAAGACGAGATAGAAGTGCTTCATCGGTCCTTCAGAATATATTCTGAACATTTAAAAGTGTTTGGTTACATATTTTTATGAGGAATAATTCGGCCTACAAAGTTGGATGTAGTTTTGGGACAATGAAATGAAGGCATTTCCGTAATTGGGTTATGTTTGGAATTGGATAGTTTTGACAAATGTATTTGGAGTTAAATTGCTTAATTAAGGCTCCTTAACAACTTCCCTTCAGGCTAGTGGAGAGAAAACATTCCTAATACACATTTAGATATTTATTTTTACTAACTTTGTCTATTTGAGTGTGTAGATTTCTCCTATATTCACTTACATAATGCCTCATTTGCATACATTCAGAAAACGTGTAATACAAATATTGTCTTTAATGTAAGTTATCAACTGTTATCAAGTTTCATGGTGGTCTCTATTAGCCTACTTTAATTTATTTTATCTTTAGTGTCTCCCGTTAAGGCTGGTTGTTATTCAATTGTTCTAATAATCTATTATCTCTCCACACACACACACACACACACACACACACACACACACACACACACACAGAACGGCCCGTTGCCGCTGAAGTACAGAGTCAGACCCAACTGCAAGAAGATGAAGGTGAGCCACGTGCAGCAGGAAGGCCAGAACAGTGCGAACAGATCCGGCCCAGAGAGCGATTCTGCCAGCGACAAAGCAGGGAGTCCCGCCGGGGCTCCGTCCACGTCCTCGTCGCTGCCGAGCCCCGTAACGCCTCCGCAGCTCCAGCATCCGCAGCTCCCGCATCCGCAGCCTTCGCATCCTCAGCTACCGCATCCTCAGCTCCCTCACCCGCAGCTCCCTCACCCGCACCCGCAGCTCCTGCACGGCCCCATTAACGTCAACGGGACCCCGGCCGCTGCCCCTCCGACCCCCAGCCGGTCCTTCTCCCAGTTCGGCGGCGGCGGCGGCGGCAGCAAGCCCCGGAAAGTTTCCCTGAACGGCTCGTCGACCTCCTCCGGGTGACGCGGAGCTCCTGAACCGACCAGCCAACGCCAGACTCCCGCTCAGCTAATACTGTTTTCATGCCAATGTAGTTCCATTGTGTAGACAATGTTATCTTTCTCTCTCCATCTGTTGTTCTGAATATTATGGCATCATTATGTAACTTTAAACGTAGTGGAATCAGAGACATTTAAAAATAAAAGGAACGAGGAAGTTGGGTTGCTGGGAATCTTTTTAATATGGAAGCAGATTTTGATGTTGAAGAGAAAAAAAAGATTGAAAGTTTGAAAGCAGAAGGACAAGCATTTATCTCATGTTAAAGCTACATCTTTATTTTACACAATCGACTGAAGATGGACTTTTATATTTTCTTTTACGTTTTTTTTTTTCCAGATTAAACGTGTCTATCATGATTATTTCATGTGTGTTGGGATATTTTGAACCTGTCAGTTTAAACATGCATGCATCATGATAACACTTCCTTTTCTTTTATGAAAGAGGATTATGCGTGTTTGCCCCTAAAGTCTCCTTTTGGTTTTTGGAAGTGTTTCAGGCGTCGATCTTGAAGTTTGGCGCTGTTGGCTTCACGGAACACTTGCCTACATGGAGGGGAAACAATTTAAATTGCCTTTTACTGGAAAAAAAACAACAGTTTCTTGTAGCTGCAGTGGAATCGGATTGCTTATGCACCGCGTCTTTAACACGTTATAAGCAGTTTTAGAGAATCCACGTGTAAATAGAAACAAAATGCATATTTAATCAGCGATGATGTTATTCTCTTATTCCCCTTTGTTCTTCGTGAATGATTTGGACTCCTGTTCGGCTCCATTTCATACTCAATGACAGATGTTTTGATGTCCCCTGTGTTTTCCGTATTTGTATCGCTCGATTGTATGGACAACTTATTGTATTGTTACTGTTGCACAGTATAAAACATCTAAATAAAACATTTTACACTTATAGAAGAAGACAATTTTATTTCTGTGATGGAAGATCCGTCTGGTGTTTTGCATTAACAACAAATAAAGGAATAATGTTCGTGCAGCCGGTGCGCAGCGCCAGATGTCTGAATCCGGTAACTCTGTTAAGGAACTAATCATGTTTCCGAATACATTCAATGAAGATGGAAGATCTTTTGATTTGTGTTTTGTATTGATGATTTATCACTTGAGTAATTGCATTTACTGCACTGAAATGCAGCAGTTTTAATGGAAGATTGACGAAGGACTTTGTATATTTGTCTGAGGCAACAATTTATTATTTTATATTACAGAATAAAATGTCATTGTGATTTTCATTCTCAAAGTACGCTGCCTAATTTGTCACATGTCAGACATTTTTATATTGGACGCTAAAAGTGGACTTCGATTTTATTTTTTAAATGAAGTTTGGATAATTAAAACATTTTATTATTTAAAAAATATTTTGTTCAATTCATTATATAAAAGAAAAACACACAGTTGTGATTTTTAAACCATTTAAAAAGATGTGTTCTAGCTTTCCAATTACACTTAAATATAATGGCTAAATAAAAATGTAACCTGGTTAGTAAATGAGGCGGGCAGCAGGGTGTAAGAATATGAATATATATATATGTATATGTGTATATATATATATATATATATATGTATATGTATATATATATATATATATGTATATATATATATATATATATATATATATATAATATATATATATATATATATATATATATGTATATATATATATATATATATAGTATATATGTATATATATATATGTATATATGTATATATATATATATATATGTATATATATATATGTATATATATATATATATATATATATATATATATACATATATATATATATATATAAAATAAACTGCCGTGAAAGAAAGAACCTCATCATTTCTTGAGTACGTGTTCACATACTCGAAGCATGTAGTCATAAAGCAATACAACGAATAATATTGCTTATTTAGATTCAATATGCCTCCACAGGATGATCTGTTCTTTGGGGCTTAACGGAGTAATTTATATATATTATATATATTATTTATGTTTAATGTGATAAGCATCCCTTTGGTAAAACCAATCGACGCAATTACATCTCGCGATAAAATAAATAAATAAATAAAAACAATCCGATTACAAAATAAGGACAAGTTTAAGATGTTGGTGGGCTAATTATTTCTATACACGCCTAGGCCTTTTTATATACAGTATATATATATATATATATATATATATATATATATATATATATATATATATGGACATATGCCAATACTAATAATATAAATAGATAAATATTATTTTTGTAAAATCGGCACTCTTTCCCATAGCCATTCAGCTGCAGGACAACATTGCCAACATTTTAAATTATGCAGTGTTAAGTCTGTGTACCGATTGGACCTATTTTTACTACACAATTTATTTCTTGAATTGCCTTTTACTCACGTCGCATTGCCTTATCTTTCTTTGGTCTATACGCCTACTGTGACAGCACACATACAAATGGGCAAACCAATTGAGAAACCTAATGTTTGGACTGATCACATTTCAATTAGGCTACATTTTAAAATAGCTAAATAATAATTATAATGTTTATTTTGTCCATGTTACTTCTTTTAAACGGGGTTTACAAAGTGCAACAAGAATAGCTCCAGGCATCTGAGGACAAACTGCTCGAGCAGGCAAAGCAAGCATTAGTTGAGAAAACAAACAGACACAAGCGTGTATGTACCCAGTACAACTAGTAGAGGACATTGTCGGACGCACCACCTCAGGTTTATGTAAGCACGCAGAAGTGTAAGCATATTGACATAAAGCAGCCTGATGTGATGACGCAACCTACAACACAGTTAAAGTTTACAAAGATTAAACATATACACTATGAGAACATGAACATGATGCAAAGTAAACCTTACGATGTTATCTTTTGTTTAGTTTGACAACGTGAGAGCAAGTGTGGTGTTGACATACTATGAAATGTATGTGTTTAATTTGTCACAGACACACTTAATGAGTTAATGCAGGACAGTGTATAGTCTATGACAGACAACAACAACAGCCAATGAGAGGCGAGCATGCTAAGCATCAATAAAATAAATGTGTGTTTTACTTTTTAAGTGAGTTCCAGTCAGAGCGGACGGATATTATTCCTCCTTTTAGGTCTATACGTGGTTTGCACGCCAGAATTTAACATGTTTGAATTCTAAAATCAGCGTTTTCACTTTATCACCCAAAGGCCGCTTCCATCCCTGTTTTCCTTTAAATAACGATGTGTATGAAAGTGTAGTTGTCTTTTAGTGGCAGCAGCACAGAGCTCTCACGCGGATCGTTTTTCAGAGGGTGATTCATCTTGGCGATAGACGATCTTCGGCAGGAACGACGGAACATTCTACTTCCTGTCTGTTGCCACGGCAACACGTAGCAACAGACACTACCCTCGCCCAAACCTGGAGACGATTAAGAGAAACGCTGCATTGATAAAACCAGCGTTAACCAACATTAACGCGTGAAAATACATATTTTCCATCAGGGTGACGATGAGTCAACGACAGATCATTCAAGGTGAGATCCTTCAGTTGTTTCGTTTAAGAAAAGTAAGGAAGATGCAGCTTAACGTCAAACTGTTTGTGTCTGTTTGCAGTTTTTGAGCAGTATCAGAAGTCAAGGATGCAGTTTGTGCAAACTGTTGCTGATCTGGCAGTCAGACCACAAAACATAGAAATCCTTCAAAGTGCTGGTAAGAAACAACATTATAACCATAAGACCGGGTAGCTGCTGCTGTTTCCAGTGTTTATTTCTCTCGTGTCCTGCAGGTGTGTTGTCCATGCTGCGTCCCCTCATGTTGGACGTGGTGCCCAGCATCCAGCAGACGGCAGCTTTGGCTGTGGGCCGCCTGGCAGACCACAGTGATGATCTGGCCGAGGCTGTGGTGAAGGAAGACATCCTGCCCCAGCTGGTCCACTCTCTGGCCTCACAGAATGTCAGTATCTTTTGGTCAAAAAAGTGCCAGTTTCATGCAGAAAGGTCGTCCAATACTCTGCCTCTGCCCTTTAGAGGCTTGCTTGTGTGTGTGTGTGTGTGTGTGTGTGTGTGTGTGTGTGTGTGTGTGTGTGTGTGTGTGTGTGTGTGTGTGTGTGTGTGAGAGAGGACTTCTGAATGTGAAAGTGTTTTGGGCTAACTTGGCAGCTCGCCTGGGGGATACTTGAAAACCTAAGAGCCCTTTACCATGAGAGCAACCAGACCTTTGTTGTCTCTCTCTTAGCCTTCTCAGAGACAAGCTTTAGCTCTCGTTATTAATGGGACATTGCAGTCTCTTATAGTACGCTTCAAATCTGACATGACCTAGTTAAACATTTTACTACATTATTTGTCAAATATGACAAGAATTCAGTGTTTCCTGCAGAATTATATGAAAACTTTAATCTCTGTAATGTGGCATTGCAGCTTTTAAAGGTGGGTTGACACACACATGGTCTGTTTGGGACCCTGGAGACCCCATGTACTTTTTAACAGCTCAAAAAACACACTTAACATTGTTGTATCTGCTTAATGTTTCATTGCTTTATTAATATTATCATAACTGCTTACAACCATGCTTTTTTAAGATTTCCCTGCAGCCTAATTGACTCAAACTACACACCTAACAACATCCATTTCTCTATCTGTGAATTATGCTTTAATCAAATTAATACACATTTCATTTGAAGAATTTCTAGGGAAAATCTAGAGTAAATGAACCATCATAGTATGTAAAGCATATGAACAAAATGTCCTTTTTAGGTGTGATAACAGTAGTTTATGGTAATGTTTGGCAATACCGTTCAGTTGATTGTAAATGAAAAGGGAAACATTGGGAGATTTCGGCAATTATTTTTATTCTACACATACAGAAACCCAAACAACGATGAATTAAAGACGATGTCAAAAAAGCATGAGGTTTAAACAGAAATAGATTATAGGAAAAAAATCTGTCACAAAAATCATAAGAAAGTCATACTATACTATGCCAAGAAAGTAAAAAGTCAAATAAATAATAAATAATTGCTAATAATATTTTTTTAATTATAAAAAAAAGTCATAGTATGTTGCAAAGTACCAAAAAATAGTATAACTGTAATGGTAATAAAAGAGTCATAGTATTGTATGTTGAAAAATATCAGAGAAAAATCATAGTGTAATATGTCGTAAAAAAGTAATTGTATAGTATAACTATATTTGTCATAAAAAAGGTCATAGTATAGTAAGTCATAAAATATTGTTAAAAAGTCCTAGTATGTCGGAAAATATCAGAAAAATAGTCATGTATGTGTCAGTATTTTAAAATAATCAGAAAAAGCATCAAATCAAATTAAATGTATTTATACAGCCCAATATCACATATTACACATTATTCTCAGTGTGTTTTGCAGACTTTACACACAACATACAACACATTAAAACACATCACATCACATTACAGGTCATTTAGCAGACGCTCTTTTCCAGAGCAGTGAACTAACTACAGGGACAACTCAGGGTTAGGTACCTCGCTGAGGGGCACAATAGTGACAGCCCTGGTATTGAACTCACAACCTTCTGATGTTGTTGTTTGGAAGGCGTACCACCAGACCAGAAATAATAATATAGTATGTCAAAAAATATCATTAAAAAGTCATAGTATTGTATATCGAAGAATATTTGAAAGACTCACAGTATAGTATGTCAAAATCATAGTATAGTGTGTAGAGAAATACCCGAAAAAGAGTCATAGCATAATGTCATTAAATTAAATAGTAGCCTATAGTAAGTCATAACTCTCAGTAAAAAAAAGTCATAGTGCAGGATGTAAAACAAAAAGTCATATTATAGTATTTGATGGAACATCTTGATGAGTCCTGGAAAACAAAGAAGCTGCAGGAGACCGAAGTGATGTCTTACTGTCTTACTTATGCCACCATCCTTTCTGCCAACCAGCCACTCTCCCTCCATATTTATCCTAAACAAGGCCATTGTTTACCTAAAGATGGATCACCGAGGTGGCTCCTTAAATCCTAGTCAACACACTCTAAGTAAGACAGTCATAGCATCTCTCTGACCTTGCCAGTCTGAATACATTGGGCCCATCTTAACTGTTATCTTGCAGCTGTGGGCCGTCAGCTCCGGTAGACTCAAAGACGAGCTAGATGTTTTTGGAGAGATGACCTGACCAGAAAAAGAGACGCTCAAGACGTCAGTGTCTGACCTCAGGCCTACTTTAATATATTTCTACAGGATCAAACTATGTATAGAGTCTAAGGTTTGAATATATTTGAATATATGTATATACTAATAGATAGGTATTCATCCAAAAATTGCTTAACACAGTATGTTATAAAAAAGCCATAGTATAAGTATGTCATGAAAATATTGTTAACAAGTCATAAAAGTCATAAAATGTCACAAAAGTTACAGAAAAGTCTTCGTATAGTATGTCATAATAAAGTCATAAAAGAGTCAAAGTAAAGTATATCATGAAATTGTAATAGTATAGTAGGTCGTACATTTATTTTTAAAAGGCCATACTCTAATTATTAATTTAAACATGTCAAAGTATTTTAGTTATAAATAAACTTCTATATTTCATGTTTTCGTACAGGGGAATAAATCAAATCTCTTTCCCTGCTTTATGTGGAGATTTTTCATCAAACTATGGAACAATATAATTGGCTAGTATTTCAGTCCTAAGTCAAATCTAATGTTTTACAATGAATGTGTATCTGTGGGTGTTTGTATGCAGAGGTTCTATAAGAAGGCAGCAGCGTTTGTGCTGCGGGCAGTTGCCAAACACTCCCCTGAACTGTCCCAGGCTGTGGTGGCCTGCGGGGGGGATTGATGCCCTGGTTCTCTGCCTGGAGGAGTTTGACCCCGGGGTGAAGGAGGCTGCTGCCTGGGCTCTAGGCTACATCGCACGACACAACACCCGTAAGAGAGACATCACCGGCATGCTTAGATTTCTATGATTTCCCTCTGACATCTTCTCATTTTCTCTCAATTTCTTGTCTTGGTTTCTTGTACTTGCACACTTGCACTGTGCAGTGTTGTCTCAGTCGGTCGTGGATGCGGGTGCCGTTCCTCTGCTGGTGCTGTGTCTTCTGGAGCC
The DNA here is from genome assembly GCF_900634415.1 of Cottoperca gobio. Lineage (NCBI taxonomy): Eukaryota > Metazoa > Chordata > Actinopteri > Perciformes > Bovichtidae > Cottoperca > Cottoperca gobio. The sequence goes on from NC_041374.1 coordinate 10,128,689, forward strand.
TGAGATGGCCCTCAAACGCATCGCAGCTTCCACCCTCAGCGACATCTCCAAGCACACACCAGAGTTGGCCCAGACTGTGGTGGACAACGGTGCCATCGCACATCTCGCACAGATGATCCTCAACCCTGACGCCAAACTCAAGGTGGTGCAGCTCAGAGAGCAGCCTCACACAAACAGCTGATGATGTATAATGGCATGAATGAAAGAAAAAAGAAAGAAATATTTAAATAACACCCCATTTGATCATTTTATGAAATAACAGTAACTGATATTTCTTCTTAATTTTGATGTTTTTTCCTGCTGGCCAATTAACATTTATATATTATTATTGGAGCTCAAATCTGTTTTTTAATAATAACAATAGAAATGCTTTTCTTTTCTTACGTTATCACATTGAATCAATGATTGTAGCAGGATCATTTATAGCAGATTTGTGAAAATATTTCTATTCTAAAATCTTACTCAAGATATAGCGATAGAGATACTGTCTGAATGTATTTATATCTTTCTTTATGGTTTATAATATGGTCTATATAGCAAAACGTGGCACCTACCCTTGAGAAGAGCTCTTTGAAATTGAAAGATTTATTTTGTCTTTAAAAATGTTAAATATAAACAAAACTTTAGACAACTACATATAGTAAATTGAATTACATTTAATAAATGTACCATTCAAGTGAAGGTAGTAAAAGTAGCACATATCTAATAAAGAACGGTAACTTTTCTAAAAAATAGATGCTGGCTTTACTAATTTACAGAATGAGGTTATAATTCACAAACATGTGAGTGAACTCTGTAAATAATTGAGGCATGTTCTTGTCTGTATCCAGAGGCAGGTGTTCTCCGCACTCAGTCAGATCAGTAAGCACTCGGTCAGCCTGGCGGAGATGGTGATAGAGGCGGAGGTGCTCCCTGCAGCTGTGGCCTGCCTCAAAGACCCAGATGAGTATGTCAGGAAGAACGTCACCACTCTGATGAGGGAGTTGGTGAAACACACACCAGAGGTACGGCGCACACTCACACTTGCAGGCACAAACATGCATGGCCCAAAGTAATCCGTGTGTGTGTGTTTTCAGCTGTCCCAGGTGATTGTGAATTGTGGTGGCACGGCAGCTGTGATTGACTATCTGGGCGATTGCAGTGGAAACCTGCGGCTGCCGGGGATCATGATGCTGGGATATGTGGCGGCTCACAGTGAGAGCCTGGCCTATGGCTGTCATTCTTTCCAAGGTGTTAATCTCTCTTGTGATTCTCCTCGACAAGCCACGAGACAGCGGCAATAAAACCAGAGACATTCCTTCAGGTCGAGTAAGTAGGTCACGTTGACTGAAGCTGTCGTGCTGTGTGTCCTCCTGTCCTGCAGGGGGTGCCCCAGCTGGCCCTGTGTCTGTCCGAGGAGCATGAACATCACATTAAGGCGGCCACAGTCTGGTCCATCGGCCAGATAGGTCACCACACCCCCGAGCACGCCAAGGCAGTGGCCACCTCCAACCTCCTGATCAAACTGCTGGAACTCTACATGGACGCCAGCAGCTCAGAGGACCTGCAGGCCAAAGTAAGCCAGACTGTGTAATGATGAGACCTTCAGCAGCGTTTGTATCACAACCGAAATCAAAGTTAGGTCAAGGTTTACCTCCATCAAACAGAAGGATTTGGTATTTCCAGTTTTTTACTTATGGCTGATATCTACGGTGGCCCTGAGAGCTCAACACACTGCAAATAAGGAAAACACAAGTGAACAAAACACAAGAAAATTAAGAAAACATTTTCACCAATTTCAACACATGCAAAAAGAGAAAAAACATGGATGGATGGATGGATGCACGATAAAAACAAAGCAGCAGAAACAGAACAACAAATAATAACAAGCAAGTTGTGCAAGTGAGATTTAAAACAATCTAGAGGCAAACTAACAGTGAGGCACAAATAACTGGCATCTGTAATGGAAATGAGCCTTTAGTGCATTGTTACAGATCACTACAAAGAGGACAAACTCTGTTTTAAAGCCACACATGGAAAGATGTTAAGTCACAGGTCAGCTGGTGTCAAAGGTTTCTGTATTTATATATTTCATTCCCTTTCTTCAGAGTAAGAAGGCTCTGAAGAGCATCCTGCAGAAGTGCACCTACCTGCCGCATCTGGAGCCGCTCCTCTACGACGTTCCCAGCAACATCCTCAAACATGTCGTCTGCCAGTTCAGCAAGGTGAGTGAATCGACCTGTCACATGCGAATCGAATCTGCATGTGAGTTTTATTGATGAAGATTAATCTGTAAATGATACTTTCGTCTCCTCAAAGGTGCTGCCTCATGACAGTAAGGCTCGCCGTCTGTTTGTGACCAGCGGGGGGCTGAAGAAGGTGCAGGAGATCGAGGCAGAGCCTGGCTCCCCTCTGCAGGAGCACATCAACGCTATCAACAGCTGCTTTCCTGAAGAGATAGTCAGGTGTGTGTTTCTCCCTCTCTCCCTCTCCCTCTCACACACACACACACACACACACACACACACACACACGCACACACACACACACACACACACACACACACAGTGTGATACTTTGAGTACATTTAGCTAATAATACTTTTAATGTTTAAATTGTAATTGAGTATTTCTTTGTGTAGTATTACTACTTTTACTTAAGTAAATGAACTGAATACTTCTTCCACTACTGCATACAGCATTTGTTTAGAGTAAAATATTTTATATTTATATATATATATATATATATATATATATATATATAATTATTATAATAATACATTTTATTTAGAGGTGCCTTTCAGGACACCCAAGGTCGTCTTACAGTGCATTTAAAAGTTAAAACAACTAAAACAAAGACGGAAAACAAATTAGTCAAACCGACATAGATAAAACAGGCAAGACAAGAGTGTGGAGTGACGGAGTGAAACGAGGATCTGTTATAACAAGTTGATTGTGTTTTACAGTGAGTAGGCCGGTTTAAACAGGTGGGTTTTGAGGTGGGATTTAAAAGTCGTAATGGAGTCAGACTGTTTGATGTGTGGAGGCAAAGAATTCCAGAGCCTGGGCGCGGTGCAGCTAAAAGCCCTGGCTCCCATGGTGCTAAGGCGGGAGGTGGGGACAGTCAGGAGTCCGGCTGAGGATGAGTGCAGGGAGCGGGAGGGGGTGTATTCCTGGAGGAGGTTTGTTGAGGGCTTTGTATGTGAGCAGAAGGTTTTTGTAATCAATCCGGTGCTGAACAGGGAGCCAGTGAAGTTGGATGAGGATGGGGGTGATGTGGTCAGACGATTTGGTGCGGGTAATGATCCGGGCAGCCGAGTTTTGAATGATTTGGAGTCTGTTGAGTAGTTTTGTGGGTAGGCCAGAGAGGATAGCATTACAGTAGTCAATCTGGGATGTGACAAATGCATTAACCAGGATTTCAGTGCTGGATTGTGACAGGGATGGGCGGAGTCTGGAAATGTTGAACATGTTGTATATATATATATATATATATATATTGTATATATATGTATATATACATATATCAGAATTTATTTTCAACACAATCGAAATAAAGGTTTTCCACTCTAACCCTAATGTATTCATTGCTGTTTTAATACTATTGTATAGTTTAAACATGGGAATACATTCATGTACTGAAAGTAACTCTAGGAATTATTTTTCAACAATACCCTTATTTTCAGAAACCCTGTATATAGAATAAAGAAATGCTATTAAATAAGTTAAACTGGTTTGTAAAAAGCAAATTTGGAAAGCAGAATTGTGCTGTATGATAATGGTATAATTGCCAAAACATTCTTCAGTATAAAACACAGGGTGTGTGTGTGTGTGTGTGTGTGTGTGTTTCAGGTACTACTCCCCTGGCTACTCAGAGGCGTTGCTGGAGCGGTTAGAGAACTACCAGCCGGCCTGACTTTACACGACACATGCTGTTGAAATGTTACCATGAAAATGTACCTTTATAAATTTAAGATGTTTTAAAGATCTTTTATATTGTGTCTGTGTTTTGTTTTTTACACCTTTTAAAGCATGTTGGCAGTAACAGCAGCTTGTATGAGAACAGATGAGGAAAGCTCATGTTGTCACTGTATGTTGTGTAAGAGACACTTCAGATAAAATAAAAGGATATTTAATGGAGCTTCATGAAAACTATTATCTTATGCTCCTATAGAGGTCAAAGGTCATGTTCAGACAATGGAGGTGGAAGGACATTCATGTGTTGCTCAAAGACACTTCAGCAGGCTGGAGTTGAGGTGACACGTGGACTCAAACTCTTGCTCCCCTCACACACACACACACACACATGTCCAGCTCATCTTCAGGTTTCATCACAATCGAATAAGATATAAAGTGATAATGGATCTCTGTCTCAGCTGCACACTGTCCCCTGGCGGTCGTGACTCCTCCCTGCAGCTCGTGTGTGTGTGTGCGCGTGTGCGTGTGTGTGTGTGTGTGTGTGTGTGCGTGTGTGTGTGTGGCAGCTGCAGCGCACATGGCGAGCCGCTCTTTGTTTATTGTCTGCAGGGTTGTCCTTGCTTGTTCTCCACATTGTACTGACGGTGCAAATGAGCCCCCGCCTCTCACCGCAGAGGAGATCTGAACATGCTCAGGCTGCAGCTGCCGCCCCCCCCCCTTTCTTCTTTAAAATCTGATTATATATCCACACAGCTACACGACACTTATCGCTTGTTGTATTCTTCAGGTGTGCAAAGTAAAGGTTTTAGAAAAGCAGGGCGGCTTTGATTTCTTTTGTAAATGAAGAAATACAGACGGAAGGTTGATACAAACAAATACAACTATAATAACCTATAATTCCCCCGTTGTTCAGGCATATAATAAAAAAAAAAATCCTATATAATATTTAACGTAATCAAACAGGATCTTATTTGTCTTTAGTCGGCTGTACCCTGCATGATAATGGAGCCTTGACATTCAACCAACTGTGCAAGACAGCCTGTTGAAAAACAATCCACTGCTCCTACAGAACTTTATTCTATGAATTAAAACATGTGACCCGGTCTTTAAAATAAAACATATTAACAAATGACAGCATTAATTATATAAAATCATATAATGAAAATGTGACTCCTTGTAGTGTGGCGATAAGAAAGAAAAGTCACCAATTTTACAAGTAGGTGTTTTTGAGAAGAAATAAAAGATTTAAAAAACATTGCTCCTCATGTTGTTCAACTGAATTTTATATTTAAATGTCATTTAAATATGAAATCATTAAGTCCTCTGCTCGCAGTTTTTGCGATAAACCTTTTGTAAATAAAAGCAATTAAATCACTAAATAAATACGTGTGCTTTGTATTCAAGTCTAATGTAATATATTTGATGCTTTCATCGCCATTAATTATTTGTGACAGCTGATATTTTTGCGTGCCTAAGGCGACAATTTATTTAGGCCTATTCAGAAGCTAAAACAAAAAGACTTTGAAGTTTTTCCATAAACGGATTAACTCTCATATTTTATATCAGTTGTATGTTTGTGTAATTTTAACACTGCTCCCATTATGTTCTCTCCTTGCAGACACCAGACTGTGCACGAGGCGGTTTAAAGCATGCGGTCTAAACATTTTGGTCGTTTCTATATTTAGATGTTTGTTCCATTTTTATTTTAGCGATTGCGACATTAAATCTTTCCTTTGAAGTAATTATATTTTCAAAGCGGGAATACTTTTGGTAAAACCGGCTCATTTGTGAAAACAGAGCTCGTTCGCGTTTTTGGTTTATTATAATAATAATAATAATCCAACAAGCGAACAGAGAAAGATTCGTTGTTTCAACAACATTGCGTTTTTCGTTATCGTTCATCTTTAGTTTTTTTGTGCATTGTTCAAATTTAATTCCATTTTTACTTAAAATGGATGAAATATATTCGATTACACCAGAGGAAAACATTAAACTGGGGAGGAAACTAATGCACGAGGTCAAACATCATAAAATAGTGCTTCTAGAAAACCAAATCACGGTTAAACAAAGTGGGACAATTAAACCCTGTGAAATAAAGCATCACACATATTTCAAACTAAATAATATGGGACATGGAATAGTAAACAACAAATAAAAAAACATCAGAGGTAAACGTTGAGTTAAGCAGAACAAGTGCTTTAATTGGTTTGAGTGAAGCTTATGGGATGGAGTGTATTATCATCATCATCATTAAATGTGAAGAACAATAAACATACATCATAATTTTGGCCTCTCTGCCACTGAAAGGGAACTCTCACCAACCATTGTCAGACAGCAAAAAACACACACTCACACATACACACGTGCATACACTAATGCGTAAGTCTTTTAGATGTAGTCTAAAAGTACTTGGGACTTTTGTGAGACCAAAGCTCAACTGCAGGAGGGCATGTTTCCTGGCCGTGTGTTGACTTGACTTGTGCATGCACATTCATAGGATTCACTTTCTAAATGATCTTTTCTCCACAAAGCTTTTTTTAAATTATTTTTTTATCCTAAGGCCAAAGGAAATGTTTCCATCCCTGCAGATATTGCCTGGCCTCCGCTCATTTGCAATCAAATTTTCCCTTAACACTTGATACACCACATGAACACAGGGGTTGTTTCTCATAACTTTGGACATGTTCACATATCAGTGATGCACACCTCACTCCATCTCCCTGTGCATGTAAAAAACAAATTCAGTTCAAACAAACAGACACATTACACTATACACAATGTTCTTCAAGCTCATGTGGCGAGTTCTGACTGCTGAAAGATGCTTTTGGCAAGTTAACGTGGCAGCAGGATCACTGTTGGGTTAATGGGTGAAGGAGCTCATTCGTGAGAGAAGTCACAAAAGCCTTAAATTCAAGGTACAGCAGCAGGGCGTGTGTGTTATTATCGTCTTTAATTTGCATCTGTTAAAGTCTGGCATCATCATCGCCTTCCTTACATGAGATCCAGAGTTAATATTCCCAAAAACAGAAACAGAAAAAGAAACTCACTCTCCCAGCATGCACTGCTCTGTTTCCTACTTGCTTATGTCTGACTACAGGGTAGCCTCGAACAGAGCAAAGCAGATGAGAAGAGTGTGTTCCCTCATTCCCTGTTTTCTTTATGACACAACTTATGTACAGTATGAGCTACGTGACAATAGAAACAAAACAGCCCATTAATAGTGAAAGAACACTGAAATATCAATTAACCACTGACTCAGGAGGAACTATCAGCTGGTGACCTCCCTGATAACAAGCAGGTGATCTGGGTTACACAAAACAAGAGAACATAAACCTGTTTCAGAAATGAGAAGGAGTTTTACATCAACGACGAGAAGTGAAATTTTGGACAAACACGTAAAAAAAACAAAAAACAAAATCACATTCCTGAAATCTGTGGTTAAGAAGGTAAACGTGATGGAGATGCTGACAGACTCCTGAGTTGGGGGCAGCCGTCAGTTAGCGAGGAGGAGCACAACAAAACACAATCACATTCCACACACACACACACACACACACACACACACACACACACACGTTCTTTATAAAGGCAGGACCAGCGTGAGCAAACAAGGGATTAATATCAGCAGACCTCAGGAGAGGGACGCCTGTACACTGAATAATCACAATGATAGGTTTGAATTTACAGAATCAAAACCGATCCACCATATTCAAATTTAAGACAGCTATTCACGTCCGGTTAAAACACAATCATTAGAATGGTTTTGTTTAACTGACTGAATAATATTAACAAATCTAAATACAGAGGTGCTGGAGTGGAAGAAGAATGAGCAGGAGGGGTGAAAATAAAGTTGGAAATAATGTATGTCAAAGTAAACACCCTAATATTAAAATAACCTTTGTTTTAAAAAAAGATTACAAAATATAAAATTAAATAATTTTGGAGTATAAAGGCACACATCTTGCACAGTGTATACAATGAAAAACAGTTATTTAAAGCATGGTAGGGACTATTTTACGCTGAACAGCTCACAAATCTGGGTAAAGTGTAGGGACACGAAGAGAACCTGAACAGCCAACAACACAGACGAGAGGGAAGGAAACTTAGTCCTGTGACATGCAATTTTTTTTATGACTTTTTCTTTTTTTTTTTGTACATCTATAGTGAATATTTTGTAAATTCAAGCAGCATCATTTCTTCATTTACCACAGCACCATCATTCATTCCCACGGGTGGCTCCTTTCTTTTTTTCTTTTCTTTTTTAAATACAACTATATTTCATGACTAAAATCCAATGTAAAAATATAAATGTGAATATATTCTATGATATCTAAACAAACATATTGTGATGGAAGCTTTTTGCATGGGTTACAATAGTCAAAGAGGACGACTTTACTTGTTTTAGTTGGTTATCCAGAAGTGATACACAACGTCACACGCACAACAACTTTTTCACTTACACACAAGTATATTGCATTTCCCTTGTTAAGACCGTATCAACTAATTGGGATCGTATTCATAACATTTGGTTCCTTTCCTCTTGTGCAAAATATACAAAAAACCTCAAACAGAAAAAAAAGAATGTATTATCAATTCATAAAACCGCCAAATTCAAACACAGATAAACCACCTTTAAAACTGTCAACAACAACACGAACAACGATGAATACCAGCCGAGGTTAGGGAAGAGAACGATGCTGCTGGTGTTGATTACATAACAACGCGTCTCTTTACCTCTGCAGCTACTCCCCCCCCCCCCCCCCCCCCCCCTTTCTCTCCCTTTATAACTTTTGAACACTGACACACACACACACAACACTCGCCATCATTGAGTGTGTGCTGGTACGATGCTGGAGGTAAACGGTCTGCTGCCTGCCCTGCTCCCAAAACCCTCCACCACGACACCACCGGGCGCTTTTAAAAAGGATTGGAAAGGCAAGTTTACAAAAGCCCTGTAAACAGAACTTCCCGTATTGCAGTAAAGTCTTCTCAACCAATCCCTGCAGTAAGAAGCACCCGAGAAAATGTGGAGGAGACGGGATTTAAGATCAGGCCCCTAAAGATTTCTAAGAGAGCAGAGTTCCCTTTCCTTTGTTGCAGCGCATGTAACAGAACAAGAGCTCCTAACCTCTAATAACAAATAAAAGTGCAACATTTTTGATTTACTCATAAGGTGCTGATGGCAACAGAAAGTTAAGGGCTGTTGATGTTTCAATCTGACACCCTATATGAAGCTATAACACGGAGTGACTCTGAATCACTAAAGTCACACAGGACTTCTGGGTCATCCGCTGCCACGGGAACAGAAAACAATGCCCAACATATTCAGAGGGAATGCAAGTAAACAACACGTACTGTGTGCTCCAATCCCTCCTCTCCTCATCATAAGGTCCTTCCCTTAATCATCCTTCGTCACTGTGCATCACAACAAAGTGTTGGGGACAACTAGTGAACTCATCTCAGCGACTGAGAGGTAAGTGTGTGGCAAGGAGATAACCCAGAAGTCATTAGCTGTACACGAAGGGGCGGGTGGGGATGGGGTGTGACGCAGGAGGAACTCAAATGGGAAGATTTGTTTGGCTGAGTATTTTTGTAGCATTTGGGTGGGTGGGGGTGCATCTGTTGGCCTATTGGAAGACTGCATTAGGAGAGGCTCAACATGAACTTCCTCGTTACATCCCGTAAGCCTTCCCTTTGCAAGAGGGACCTCACCTTGTGCTGTAATCTGACCTCTGCACTCACACTATACACATCATACCCTCCCCTACCTCCCCCTACACATCATAAGGGGAAGACAATCACAAACATCAAAATAAAATAAAAAAGCAGGGTGCTGGATGTTGTATTAGAGGCAATAAAAAAAAAGCCATATTCCCACAAACACAACCATACAGACAAAAACAAATGATATAAAAATAAAATAAACGTAATGACTTGGACGCTTGCTTTCAACACCCTTATCATCCAAAGTAACACATAAACAAAAGTCAACAGAGGAGAGGTTAAATGTAAACGAATAATGGTTTCTTTTTATAGCTGCAGAGCGTGGCACGCCACTGAAGGAGAGAGAGACAAACAGGGAGGGATGAGGAGAGGGAGAGTGATACAAAGCCATCACAGCACCTTATTAATTCAGCCTCTCGATGGGTTTTCTCTCCGTCACCTCTCTTCCTCGCCCTTTTCCCCACTTGCCCTCCCTTTCCCATGTGCCTCTGTGCCCCCTGTCACTCCTGGAGGCTATGACAGGATAGTGGTGATGAAATCGTGAAACCTCTTGGAGTACTGCTCTGGGTTCACCGTGGAGATCTCCGCTCCGGCCTGTAGAGGGACACAGAGACGACGGTCACCACATGCAGTATATGTGTCTAGTACCTCGGGTCAGTGTTATACTTTTTAACAGAACCATTGGAATAGCTCCTCTCGTCTGCAGCTACATACCCCGTGTTTGACAGTTTTGGCGGCGTGAGCAGCTTTCTTCTTGGCATCGTAATGCTGCAGGATGTCTATGATAGCCATGAAGTAAACCTCCTTCCTGGGAGCACCTGTGGTTTAAAACAAATGCACCCTGGATGAGAATCTAGGTTTTTTTCCCCAGTGTCATCAGGGACTGTTTAATAAGACAAACAAAATCCTTCTGACAGCAGCAGGTGAGACACCTAGAACGAGGACTACAACACCCAGTAGGGGGAGCTCTCAGTACTGTCTGAGTTATTTATCTGTTAAATACAACCCTCACATTGCAAGGGTTGTATTAAACACTGTATTATAAACCAGAAAGATACTTTTGGAAACTCACCATCATTGCTTTTGATGGCGTAGACGTCGATGGCGGGATCAAACTCTCCAGGTGACAGAGGCTTGTTGCTGTCCAGAGTGTTGCTGGGACTGTCGGGGGGCGTTCCAACACCCCCTCCGTCACTCTCGCCCTCATCCTCTGCATCGTTGTCCTCGCTCTCCACATCTTCTTGCTCGGCTCGGTCCACATCGTGGATCCCCACCAGCAGACTGTAGTCCATGAGCTTCAGCTGGGCCAGGAACTGAGGACGATGGTGGACAGCAAGTGATGAGCAAAGAGAAAGTGCGTTAATATAGACAGAGAGGGGTGACACCGAGGGAGGGGTGACACCGAGGGAGGGGTGACACCGAGGGAGGGGTGACACCGAGGGAGGGGTGACACCGAGGGAGGGGTGACACCGAGGGAGGTCGTTAGGTGATTTTCATTAACACATACCTCCACATCTTTCCGAAGCTTCTCCAGGAACATTTTCTTGTTCTCCCCGTCAATGTGGATCTTCTGCCCGTCATTGATGAAGTCATTGTCCTTGTAGGTGGGCAGCTCCTTGGCCTGCCCATTAGCATTGGAGATTAGCGGCCAAATAAACAACAGTCAGAAAACACTAGACGGTTTAAACCTGAGAGGCTGTCGGGCAGCAGACCCGGGGAAAAATGTGACAGAATTCTGACGCTCAAACCAAATGTCACTCTTCTTTAGAAATTGAGAAAGTTCATCCAATCATACACATTTGAGTCCTTAAATTATATCCAAGATATTTGACAAAAAAAGGTCAGCATCAGCGTTCTTCATCTTTTCCCCCCAGAATACATAAACTCATTTGATTTACTGTACATGATACACATCATTAAAGATGTATACCTGTGTTGGTTAACTGTTATAATTAGGGGTATTTCAAAATGCCTCATGACAAAGTTCTAATCTTACAAATTAGTCGAATGGTTTAACAGACAATCCTGCATGTTGAAATACCCCGTTGGCCTTGAGCCTGTGGTTAGTTAGATAGGTCTGGTTGGACACATATTACTGGTAAAATGAGTTGGCTGACGAAGTACAGGCGTGTGTGAAACTGTACATGCAGCATGCTCACAGCAGGGTACAGATCCATCGGATGCACACATTTGCAAATCTTTCATATTGTTTACTGGGATTATTGTTTGTGAGCCACATTGCACACAAGTTTGGACCGCTTTAAATGCATCTGGTTGATCCGTACTCTTTGCGTCATGAAAAAAAAAAAAAAGGACGTCCAACTCAAAGCTTGTTGGCACTGGGCTGGTCTCCGAGAAGCATCCTGTTCTTAAAGAATATCGCTCAGACAAATGATACAAACATTAGTCATTTAAGACGCTTCTCGGAAACCAGACTGAGGTTTGCATCGAATACAAAATATTTTTTATAGCTCTGTAAAATCCAGCGTACTGTGTCTTTGTGACGGACTCCCACTATTCAGCCTACAAGCAGAATGAAGGGGAATTTAAGTGTCTATCTACTGGGATTAATTGTCTCTTTAACCAGCAGGGGGAGGAGGTGTTATGTGAGGAGGGCCTAGTTCTGAGTTACTGAGGAGAAAGAGAGCAGGACATGAGGGGCAGCGGCAGCAGTTCAGCTACTACAGTGTTTCTATGGCAGCAGGAGAAGAGCAGCAACACAACAGCACTTTGTGGCACTAGAATGAGCTTGGACAGCACACACTGACACACACACATACACATACAGATTACACCTCGACACAGATGGAGACAGTAATAAATCTCACCAAACATTTGAGCACATATATATATTTACAGACATGGAGCTCCAATGTGCAAGAAATGTGGGATGTACAACTTGGTAGACTGAATACAGATGCAACATAAAAAGTAAATGAGGACGCAACAGAAGGCTGAGAAGAACATAGCCTGAAAGTTTACCTAAACCGACACGTCAACTCTTACATCAATCTTTCTACGCATCGTGTGACCGGTTCATTAAGTCTGATTTCTCCCGGTCATGCCATGATTGTATCAGACACCCTCTACTGTAATGAAATGTGTCTGACTCTTGAGTTGTGCTTTACGTTGAGGTAGTAAGTAGAAGAACAGAAAGATATATCAGAGGAAGAGAGGGTGGGTTGCCGATGAGCTGTGTGAAAGGGGAATTTCTCCCCCACTGTATTTTCTGTTCCCGTCAGCTGGTTGGAAAATGAGTCTTTGTCATCGGCAACGCTGACGTCGTGCTGCGTCAGAAGAACGAAGCGTTCTGTGGGATTCGTGGTATGCTGGACTTTTATATCCACTTATATTCCTGCTGATGTTGTTAGACGTAGAACAACATCAGCAGGTTTCACATCAGTCATATGCTCCTCCGACTTTGATAAGAGTTTGTCTTGGGTGTGTATGAGAACAACGTGCTCTTAAGTACGCTGGGCATAAACAATAAAAAAAAAAATGTGTCCTTTAAATAGTTTGCACCAAAATTATTCAGTCAAATGTTCCATTTAATGAACTATTTCTGCCTCTATATTAAAAGCAACATATTTAAAACTATTATGCTGGACTACCTTTTGGAAACACACAATGTCCCCCAAAACTAGACTCATATATATATATATATATATATATATATATATATATATATATATATATATATATATATATATATATATATATATATATATATATATATATATATATCCCATTGCCTTTCATCCAATTACCAGCAAATGTAAAAAAAACAAACATGAAACAAACCCGGCAGCAGCTCATCTACAGCTGAAACTGTTTTGGATGCAATGGGGCGCTATCGTCTCTCCATCATCATCACATTTTGCTTTCAACTCTTCAGAACTTATTCTTTACTGGTTTAGAAGACGCATCCAGATGTGCTCTCTCTCATACTGCTGTGGTTAGCGTCCGCACGTCAGTTAATGTGGTCTTCTTATCCATGTGTACAACAGAATATAGGTGAATTTAACTCACTTAGTTATAAACTTGGAATAAAAATAGCAACAAAGCAAGGAAGTAGTCCCTCTGAAAGGAATCCTTTCCAGGAATGTAAGTATGTACTTTCTCTTTCCAATTTTGGGTCCTGATTTTTTTTCTGTGACCATCAGAGAGCCCTTCACATTCACGCCGCCACCTTCCTCCTCCACTTCTCACTCTGCAGTGTTTCACATACATGTTGGAGCCGTTGAGTCAATGGTAGGAACAAAAACAAATTGTCTGGCAGAATGTAAACTGAACTTGCTGACAAGTTGAGCAAAAGGTGACAGTAGATGGATGGAAAGTGTGCAAAATATGGCCTTTAAATAAGTATCAGCTTGCAGAGGACGAGGAAACGGAAATGCTCGGCCGTACAAAAAAAATAACAATAAAAAAAAGATTGGTTTAATAGATCATGCCTGGTAAATAAGCCCTGGTTCTCTTACATCTCTTACGTGTTTCATGGCGCAGTAAAAGCGCGTGGCAATCCGCAGTGTTTGCAGCCTTTGCTGAACGTTACCAGATTTGGGCCGCGGGGGCACATCCTCTGGTTGGGGCGGCTGCTAGAAAAGGGGGAGCGAGGGAGGGACGGTAGGGGTGGAGGAGAGGAGAGAAGAAAGGAGAGAGGAAGGGAGGAAGGAAGTTGGAAGTAAAGGCAAAGTGTTTAAAATGTAACAGAACACAATTGTTTGTTTTTTTCAAATTGGTAGAGGGTTGGAAAGGGCATGAACGCGAAAGATCCGTATGAAACTGTGTCCTACTGGTTGATCCGTTGAAAATGTAACTAACAACAAGGATTTCTGCACTTCTACTATTTCAATGCTTTTAGATTCATTAATCTATCGTATCTTATTTAAATTCAAAGTATGCATGAGTCTGGCGGTAACGCTGGTACCTGGCAGAGAAAGGAAGCAGCCAGCAGCGTTACTCTAAGGAGGTAAGGAGCTGGAACTACGAAGAGCAAGCAAACAACCGTAAACTAATTTACGTTCTATAAACCTGTAATCTACCAAACATCTATTCAGGTGTGGTACTATTTCTAAGGGCTTACACTTAACTGGATAAGGGGCTACTAATAACATAGCAAGTCAGTTCACACTCATACAGACACATTAAAGCCATGTGGCCCCACAGGAGACCAGCCGGTGCTGGCGTGAGGAGAGTAAACAAAAACAACAACTGTAGCAGATAGCTGCTGAGCAGAGACCGAGTGGACACGGGTGGTTTTCCACAAACCAAAGACCAGTAGCTTACAAACGAAACCTCTATATTTGTCAGGTCACATAACAAACACTACGATGACCTACGACCTGTGTTTGCTAAGTCAGAGTCCTAAATGGGTCATGGACAGGTTTATTTTTACATAGAAAGAAAAGTTGAATAAAGTAACTAGTAGGATTTTATGGGTCTAAGTGAGATCAAATTGACCTGGTTCGGGCTGTAATTAGGAATTAAAAATGAACGCGTACACCCATTGATCATCTGCTTGGTAAAATGCTGTACATTAAAATGTGTCAGAAAGCCAATAGCTGCTGTTTGATAGCCAAAAGCCTGAGACAGCAGCTACTAATAAGAACCGCAAAATGTATTTAATGTAAAGAAAAATACATGTCATATGTGGGTAGAACAGAACATGTCCACAATGTGCAACAGAATGGAGCGGGTGTTCATACACATCGAGATGTGTTAGGAATAATGTAACTTCAAAAAAGATGTAGAAAAACGTTATAAACATGCAGACGCATGCATGAGAGGGAGACGGACATGCAGTCAGGAGAGAACCCTGCCATGCTTGTTGTTTGTGTGGGTGTGAAGCTATTTTTTTTTTTTTTACACTAACACACATACACACACTGTACCTTCTGCACAACACTCATGATTTTCCTTTCATTGGGCACGATGCAGCCTCTTCTTCATTTTACTGCAGTGTGTGTGAGTGTTCACACTAGTGTGAAGGAGTGTTAGTGTTCACATACTGGGCTTTAACTACAGAACAACTATTTGAAGGAAAGGAAAAACATTTATTTGTAGCCACCGAGCACTTAACGTAGTAAACTGCAGGTTAATTTAAGCATGTGTGTAAGTGTGTGTAATATGTACAAAGGCGTTTCATGTGGTGAAACCAGCATGTCTCATCAGATCCTTGACTTTGATGTCTCAGCCTGGTGTCTGAGACCTTTTGTAAGTTGGGTGTGAACATGTGTGTGCACATTCAGAAGTATGTGTGTGCATTCTGTATTCTGTATTCTGTATGCGAGTAAAACTGTGAAATGGTTCACTTATGGTGGAAATGACTGCACAATGTTTACTGTGTTAGCTGAAAGGTAAAACAACCACAGAATTCCCAACAGACTAACGGCAACAACTGTTTTGTAAGTTAAGTCAGTGGTAGTTTATTCTGTTGCTTCTCTATTACTAGACTGTAAAAGGTGTTTCACACACAGCTGAGCCGCAGACAGAAAAAGGTCACAGGAGCCTCACGTGTGTGTTAAATCCTCAGCTGCTTTGTTTTTCCATTCGTCTGTTTTAACCCCAATAATTCTCTGTTTCTTCTTCCATTTACAGTAGGCTATTTTTAGTTTGGGGATTCCCTGAAGTCTTCCATGCCTCACTGCATGGTGCCCCACGATTAAGCCCCTGTAAAACCCGGTGGTGGAAAGTTCATACCCTTCTGGGTCAAAACTGTAACGCTCTCATGTAGAAACCTTTTTTATGGTCAGACAAACCTGAGCAGAGTGACATGTGGGGACATGCAATGAAAGCATCCTATTCCAATACTGCGGAGTTGACAGGTCAAAGGAACAACGGTCCACAGGCGTAGTGTTCACGGACGCTGTCAGCCACTTCATCACTCAAAAGGTTAAAGACTTTATGAAAAAGCACATCTGCCTATATCTGCTACTCTAATTAGAGCTAATACAGTTTTAACAGGAAGCAAAGTGAACCATCAGGTACTTCACAATTTCAATGACAATTATTATTTGTCCAAGCAGCCAAGAGCAAAAAACGTAAAATAGCCAGTCTCACACGAACAGCAACATTTCCATCACTGTCAGTCACAGAAAACTTCATATATACACACTACACACACACACAGGACATCTGATTAAATAAAACGCAACACACACACACACACACACACACACACACACACACACACACACACACACACACACACACACACACACACACACACACACACACACACACACACACACACACACACACACACACACACACACACACCACACACACAGAACAGCAGAAGCGAGGTTAGAGGGGATGAAGCAAATTAAAGAGACACAATAAGCGTGCAGGGGCTACAAAAGGGAGTGGGGTGATGAAGTAGGTGCTAACTGAAGGAGGTGGATGTGCTACTGTCATCCCCGCCCAGGGAAACAAAAGCAGACACCAAAGTTGTGTTAGTTGGGCCATTTGGGTGATGACAGTAAGCTTGGACTTGTTTGAAGCTGTGTCGGTTGTTCAAATCACTGGAAACACAGTTTGTTCTTTCTCTCGTTCTCTAATTGTCCACATGGCTTTTAATGGACACGGAGTTCATTCAGAAAAGCTGTCTCATTTCCAGTACATGACATCAGTGTTGACATTTCTTTAAAAGATAATTAATGTTTAGTGTATTTGTAAAATAAAAGGTCCAGAGTTTCTGAACACTTTGTAACCGTCCTGAAGTGCAAAGTAAGTGTCCATCTGTTCAATCCACACCTGACTCCGACCTCCAGTGTCTTCAGAAGCTGCTGAACTTTCAGCAACACAACTCCTGATGTGCTGAAAGAACAGCGCTCTGATCAATGGACAAACAATGTTTTCAAGTAAGCGACGTGAATAATAATAATAATAATACAGGAATGGTTTATGTTAACTGATCCACTTGTTTTATTTCTCCACAGATTCGTTGTGGATACAAATGTAACGCATCATTTCTGTGAGACAGACGAGGGACGAATGTTTCAGATGCTTTAAAAACGCGCTGCCGGTGTGGATTGTCTTTTTTCTGTCTATGTATTGTTGTGCTAGTTTGATGCATTTGTTAACTTTGTTTGTTAATTGGAACACACACTGAGTTTATCTTATTATTCCCTCTTGAAAGCAAAGAGTAAAAGTGAAGTTGTGTGTGAATGTATAGCAGTGGATCCCGGCTCACGACAGGTGACTGTACCTTCTCCTTATCGCTGGCCTCTCTTGCCACAGTGGAACCCTAGAAACAAAATAAAGGAAATTACTATTATTATTGCGTCAGTGTTCTCCTCACCATCCTACTTATAGTCATTCCTGCAGATACTCAGAACCCTTGTGCATGTCTGCACACTGAAGCGGACCCTATTAGGCCTGCAAGGTGCAATGGCTTAAAATGGATTAAAAGAGCTTCACTCTGTTCAGACTGGTTATCTGATGGATGATGCATTTTGTGTTAAACATATAAACCAAACCTTGTTTGACCAACTTTCAGTATATTTACAAATAATATTTTAGAGGCTTGTCATCTACATGAGCTTTCACAACATATTTGAACAACTAACAGGCCGATCTTGGGGAAAAACACAAAAACTAAACACTAAACATTTTTCTTTAGTGCACTTTAAACAGGTCCTTGAAAAATGAGGATTGGTGTAGTGCTAGATTAAACGTACATAATGTAATATTCAAGCCCTATCTGATCACTTTTTCTTTCCTTGCTTAATTTTTTTCTTCCTCCGTTTTCTCCTCCTACCTTCAGATCATATTTTTTGAAGACGGAAAGTCTGTGAGAGAAGACATTGCGCGTAACAATCATGTAGGTCTCATCTCCATCCACGGTCAGCCGGTAAATCCCCAGAAACTGAGGCAGCAGCGTGTTGCCATGGCACTCCACGATGAACTACCAAAAGAGAGAAAGGAATATCTGTCAAGAGGGCGCTAACATACTGCAACAGCAATCGAATAAATCTGCCCTGACACTTATTTTAATGTAATCGACCAATACATAAATCGATAGGTAGAGCAAACGTTGTAAAATTGCATCATTGATGTTGACGCACGGGGTAAAGGTTCTTGACTTGTGCGTTCTGTAGGCCTGTGTGTCAGTTTGTTGTGCAATGTAGTCCTATTTTGTAGAAGTTCCTTCAAAGTATGAGAGAGAAAGACGGTGACTGCAGTCGAAAAGTATTTTTTGCTCAGGAAGTAAGTATCTAAGTGGCAGCCATGACAAGAGCTGGTCGAATTCTCTAAAAGCTAAGGTAAGGTGCTTCAATGCTTCCTTTCTTATTTCCTTTAGCATAGGGTACATTGGAGCATCCTTTACGAAGGATTAATGCAGCAACATTTAAAGAGACGGCAGACCCAGCTCAATAATCCGAAAGCTTGTTCAGAAGAGTTTTAGGAGTAAAATGTTGTTTCTGAGGCATTTTGAGTCCATCAAAGTATTTATCTACATTATTATAAGATGAGCTGTTTTCACCTGATGATATTTCTTCAGAATGTTATGCATCTCTGCCACATCCTCGCTGGTGATGGTCTTGACGACGTAGCGTTTGTCATAAGAGGTATGGAAGCGGGCCCCGCTCCGTCCCTGGGCGTCACTGTTCAAGGGAGCGCTGCGTGTCAGAGAGTTCTGAAAACAAACAGAGCAAAGACAGAAAGTAATGAAGATTGTTCATCAGGACGTACACACTAAGATAGGATCAGCTGTCACCTTCTCACCCTGCATTATTTGCACTGCCTTCAGAGAGCGAAGATACTGTTTATTACTTGTATTTTACTTGTTTGCCTTGTTGTCTGACTACCTCCCCCTCTCCAGTCTAAACATGTGGGGTTCTGACCCCTATGCCTGCTCCTTGTCCAAACCTATACACAGACACAAACAGCTGCTACCCAGACTTTTGAGCTCAAAAGTAACATGATCCAACACCCCTGGCTCCGTGCCTCATTCTCTAAGAATTCCTCATGTCCTCTGCCCTCAGTTCACTCTCCCCTCTTCAAGTCACAGCGTCTCCAGCTTGTATTGCAAAGTGAGGACTAACCTTAGAGATGCAACCTTAAACAAATGTTGGGCAGCATTTCTTTCTTGTGTTTAGACCTTAAACTTGTTTCTAAAGGTTCCTAAAAAAAACACGGACCCTTAGAAGCCTCCTTACCGTGGTGTAACATTGAAGTGGTTTGTGTCACAGGCTGAACATGTTTAAGAGGCCCTTCGCCTGAGGCTGGCATAGATGAAAAGCTTCCAAAGTAATATCCTAAAGTTTTTGTTTTAGTTAGTCCTTTTCTCCACCAGGCATCTATCATAATGTGGAAAAAGGTTAATCTGTTTGCACTTCAGTTACCCTCCCAAAACTTAATTTAATAATGCTCATTAAAACTAATGGTTACTGTGCATGTCATCAAAAGAGCCTGCAGCTGGTGGTGCCCATTGGCTGTAATGGGGAATAGAAGTACAGGCTTTTAGAGCAAGGCCAACAAATACAAACAATAAACCTTTTTGACCACAATGAGACTAGAGCCTCATGTAGGAAAGTAGATTAATGTTGAGAATGTCACAACATTCCTTTGCACTGGCCAGTGTCTTAACACCCCCAATGCCCACTCACTGCAGCCAGCCGAGCCCTAATGTAAACATGTGAGACGGACAGCTGCACTGAGCTGGGACACAACGACCTCCAAATACTGCCAACTCATTGCCTGCACTGGGAATGAGTATTTACTATGGAAGAGTGGAAAATAAAGGAAATCAAGGCTGAAACAAAAGGAGGGGAAGGAAAAAGTGCAAGAATGTTCTAGTTAATACTGTGATTACATTTGTTTTGGAATAGTGTTCCAGTGGAGCTCCAGAGGGTTACCTTTATTGGATACCAAAGGTTCAGATACAATTAGGATAATGTGTTGCTTGTAAAATGATCAAACTCTCTATAGTAGCTGGAACACTCTCACGTGGCGATTCACACTAATCTTGTTCTACGAAGATAACAAAAGAAACTACATAATTCACTCAGAAGAGGTAGAAATTTTGCTTTGCATACCAAGAAGTCCTGATCGTCGATGCCAAACCTCTCTCTGAGGTTTCGAAACACCAGAGGGCAGTACTCCTTGAACTTGAAATGGCTGGGCATGTTCTCCCTGTGTGTGTATAAAACATATCA
Source organism: Cottoperca gobio (assembly GCF_900634415.1). Taxonomy (NCBI): domain Eukaryota; kingdom Metazoa; phylum Chordata; class Actinopteri; order Perciformes; family Bovichtidae; genus Cottoperca; species Cottoperca gobio. The sequence continues at coordinate 10,149,471 of NC_041374.1, forward strand.
GAAAAAACAAGTGACAGAGTTTATGAGATGGTCTAGGTCTGTCGTAATATTTCACAGAATTATGAATAATTATAATAATTTATGAATAATATAAACAAAAAACCTTACTTGTTGAAGAGGTGGTTGTCCACTTTGATCTTAGAGTAGGCCTTGAAGTCATCAGGCATGAGCATGATGGGAATCTGAACGTGGCTCAACTCATTTATCTGGGCAGAAAAAAAACAAAGGAAGAAGGTTAGTGATATAACTAGCAACACAAAACGTCTCAAATATGTCATTGAAATCACATGTCACATTAGTAAGTGAGGCATTTAAGGGATTTTATCCCTGTAAATGCAGTGGACAAGCATAAAGTGGGAAACACATAGAACTTTTACTTGATTTGGACAACACAGAATCTGATGCACACTTGGTAGTGGAGCTTTGAGACCATGACAGTTTTCTTTATATATTTTTTATACATCTTAAAAATGTCAACGAAGGAATTCTGCAGATACTCAAACATGTGCGGTCTGTGTGCTTCACATCATGTAACCTTTCCAGGACGCATTATTATCTAACACAATCATCTTTCAACAGAAAGATCAGCGGCCACATAACGTCTCATGAATGCTAATATGCTTGATATTGCCTCTGAAAAGACTTTCAGTTCAACAGAACACACACGTTCACATGTATTCAGTTCTGGTGTCGTTGGCAGAAGAACTAAACAGTCGACTGAGACGTCAGTAAATGTTGTTAAACTTCACAACCTCGCTGCACAAACACTGCTCGCATGATAAATTCTTATTAGAGAAAAAAAAGTTAATTAGAACTATTCAGATTGTATTCTATTATTAGCAAATTTTAAATGTTCTATATGTAATTCATTGTATTATTTATATATTTAGAGAGCGTTATGTGTTGCAGGAAAGATAATCTTAATATCTTGAACTACGATGCACGGCTATTTTCTAATCTTATAGTTTGAGTCTGTTCACGATTCAAGAGCAGATAATCATAATGTTACTTTATATGTGTGATAATGTTTGTCTTCATGTGCATTTATCGCTTTGTTGAATTGCATTTTTACACTCTCTCACACACACACACACACACACACACACACACACACTCTTATGACTCAGACACAGCTTGATACAAATATGAAATGTGTTTTGTGTGAGTGCTTGTGTATTCCTTTGTTGGCTGCAGGCAGCAGGGCTGGCAGGTTGCTTTAATTTATAAATAACCTGTCATTCCACCAAGCACATTCGTAATGTAGGTGCACTGAATTAACTCAAACTGTGATTGACTCGAACATTAATCATGAAATGTGTGTGTGTTCCTCTACAGTACAGTCACAAATGTACTTTAGCTTCATACATTGCTCACAGCTAGGATTGTGCAGACAGACAAGAGGTGGTGTCATGCCACAATTCCAGTTGCATTAGAGGAGCTCGCCAATATTTTAGCATAGCAGATTGACTACGGCCCTGCAGGAGTATTACAGCAGATGGTGCAGAGATGTGGACTACTTCAGGTGGCCATTAAGAAGTGTGCTTTTTAAGACAGTCTTCCTTTAATATGTTTTTAATATTAATACTCATAATTTAGTTTTTTACCAATACATACACTGCATGGTAAAGGCTTTAAATTGTATGATTACAGTTATGCCAACCGACTGATTATGATTAACCAGTTGACTTTGGAAGACTAACCCACTGTAAAAGCTGTAAGCAGTAAAGCTCACATAATTGTTTCAATCTGTTTGTTATGAGGACTCATCAATGAATACAATGAGTGTTAAAATTAAGAAAAGAGGACTCTGACCTACTGGTTTGTCTGCTCGATTGTAAAACAAATCTTAATGCTGAAGTCTGCAAAAGCGTGTCCAGTTATGCGTAAAGGTCTGCCTTTGTACACAAGTCCAACTTTACCTTTAACCAGCTCAGCAAACATGCACAAATTCAACAAAATAGCATTTCAAGAACAAAACTGAATATCCCTGCACGTCAAATGTCCTCTAAGATTATCGTAAGTTGTTTAAGCAAATGAAAAGAAAAGAGAAGCATGAGAAAATAGAAATAGTGTGCATTGTTTACAGAAGATAAATTGACAGCAGGAAGAGGATTTTTTTTTAGGAAGGAAACCTATAAGATAAGGACAGAGGAAAAAAAAACATTTGTGGAAAAATAAAAGGAAGCGTATCTGTAAAGAGAGGAAAGCATGAGAGAAAAGATATGAAACTGAGAGCATTAGAGAGACAGAGCAAGCAGAGGATCTAAGTCCACAGATGTCATATCCGAGTATGTTTTAGTGCCCCGGGTGTGACAGGCACCAACGTCACAGTGATGCTATAGCACAGACGCATCATGGGAACTCAGTGGGGAGATGTCGCCTTATCAACAAAGCTGTTTTTCACACAAGGGCAGAGACAATGCCTGATCTTACCAAGTACACATGCACGTGTGCGATACACTAGTCGTGCACATTGCAAACACAAAAATGGGATGAAAAAGTTAGGATTAAAAAGGTATAAATTATCTAATGAAATGATGTATGATGTGTTCAAATGCATCTTGTAAAATTCAGTTTTTGGCAAGAAACTTGAATGAAGACAATATAAAATAGATATTAGAGAGGGAATTATGACATATTAAACTACCAAACGGTAATAAAGCAGTGTATGTTGAAGTACATGAGAGATATTGTTTTGTTTTTGTTTTTGACTGTGGCATCAAGAATCATCGAATTTCACTGGTCTTGGCAACGACTACATTTATGGTATCATAAAATCCATATTTTGTTACCGTTTTGGTGGCAAATGTTCCTCTTCCTGAAATTAGATTCATGCTTCTCTAAAACAACTGTAAACAGAGCAGCATGAGCGAGAGTCTAATTCAGGATGGCAATAGTAAGCAATTCTTTTTACAAATCATACTTTTGAAAGTCACTATTATGTAAAAAAAAATTGGGTTGGACAGCAATGTTTTTTAACATAGTGGCATTGCCCTGCTGCTAAATGTTTTTACAAATGCCTGCATGGAGGTACAACTAATCTAGTACATCGACCTGACCCCCTTGGAGTACCTAATCCACATTGTGTAACGCGTAGTACTCCTATTTAATCTGCTTGGCTCTCGTCATAATTTCTATCTTGAGCAAAGTGTAGCTCTTACATTTTGTTTAAATCAGTTGCCATCTGCAAATTATGCCTATCTTCCTGCAGCTATGAAATTTGCAGACACATTTCACACCACCACTTCCTGTTTGTCTCCATGGTGTTGAAGACTTGTTTTCCGGCCCAGAGTGAAGCAAGTGTGAGTTGTTGCTCTATTGGCCAGGAAGTTGGTGTAGAGAGTGTGCTTCGTCAGCAGCATGGCATAGCCTTATCTCTCCGAACAATGACAGATAGATGACAGCCCAATGAGAGTGCTGACAGCAGTGAGATTGTAACACCTTTTACTTGGTAAACATATCTGAATCTAATAAAACCACAGTTTGGGTCATTTGTTAGGTGCAAGATGCAAGATATAGAAGGGTAATAAAATGTGGTTGATGATAACTTAGTTACTGACTTGCAAGATAGAAGTGTCACCCGTGTAAAATCATGTCAGCGATGTGGCAATTCTGTCAAGTTCCTCCTTTGTTAGTAAAGGTCAAAGATTGTTTTTTTGTCACCAATTCCAATCAGCGTTGTTCCATTACTTCAGACTCTGTATGACTCAATTATGCAAAAAAAAGGAAAGCGATATATCACAACGTAAATCTGGTGACTGCTGCCTATGTTGTGGGCTCCATGGTTCACTTGCTTCAGTGTCACCAATACATGAAAACTAAAAAAAAGCCAGGATTGGTCCTCATCAGATACCGAGGATTGGTATCCATATATGCAAACTGGCTAATCATAACTGTAAAGATGAAAAGGAGAGTTGGTAAAATTCTTGTAACAGGTGAGAGCTGCATCCTTATATGAAATATTTTCAAATGGAGTCTTAAAGCATGCTCAATGTTCTAGTGTCAAGCTGTGAATTGTGTGGGGGAAATGGGACATGTGCTGGGAAGAAACGACTCCTTAAAAAGCATGGAGTGTTGGCGTGTACTTCCTCTATGCCAATTTACAAGACATTAAAGTCTAAGTGGCTCTAATTAAAGTGCAATCAAGACCGACTGATCATGCAATTAACCAATATGTAGAGGTGAAAATATTCTAGGAGAGAATGTGGTTTTTCAATCTGTTTGATGCTGTGCTCCAATCATGGATAGCACAGCTGTATTTGGTTCGGTGAAAGGCGACTGCTTCAAACTCATCATGAGACATCATGAGACTCTTCAAAATGTTTAAAGTAAAACACACATTCACTTACTTAACATCATCAGTCTTGCACTGCTAAGGAATGGCTAAAATACATAGACACACCACTGAGCTTTAATCACCTTTGTACTTGCTGACCACAACATGACACATGATATTGATATTCACAAAGATAATCATATGCAGTGGGGATACAACCAGTTAAATGAAGATTTGCCCTTTAACAGTCAGATAGTGAACATCAAAGGTCACATATAGCTGTAGTAGATTGTACTAAGTGTGGACTTAACCTTTCACTGACCACTTAACAAGGCTATTACATCATTACCTGACCTGTTAAGAATCCCAGAACCATTCATAGTATGTAGAAATGTCAACAATATCGACATAAAGAAGAATACTTCTTTCAATAGGATCTAAATCAAGCCCTTTTAGGGGAAAGGCCTATACACAGTACAACAATGGTATCTGGGAGTGTGTATCACAGATTCATTGGCCGTCCAATAAAAAGTAATTATCGCAAAATAGGGTGTGTAGGGAAAAAAGAGAATATGAGATATACAATTATGAGTGTTTTATCAACCAATCAAGTTTTTTCATACGGCACAGGAGTGGACTCAATATGCTTCATGGTTTATGCATCAATAAATCTGAAATACGCGTTTAGTTAATCTTATAACTAGTGGCCTTAAATGCCCTTTTTCTTTTAAATCTAATTCTAAGAAACATGAGTACATATTCTGCTTTAAACCTCATACAGTCATCAGTCCCTCACAATTAACACAACTCCCAACAACAGAAAAGTGAACATGACAGCCTGTATGTGACCTAATTCTGTGAGGCAGCTTTGACAACTTCAGTGTCAGGGGTAGTCCTTACTCCTATTCCTCCCTCGGCTCAACTACAGCATAGAGAGGTCAGCCATAATGAGGACACTCTGATGATAAAAGTGGAGCAGTGGGAAGGTAAAAGGACTGCATATGTTGAGTGTGCTAGTGAGAGAGAAACAGGGCCTTGGTAAAATGCAACCAACATGAGTAAGACATCTGCAGTGCAATTAAAAGCTTATGGATGTCATCCCTTGAATTGTGAGACATCAGCATTCACATCACACTAACAGCTCATTCAAATCTATTTTAGTCCGTGTCAGTCACTCAATCATAGGGGAGTAAGAAAATATATACACACTTGAGTACGGTGTGTAAGTATATTATGTTTCGTGATACTGTTTCGATTCTCAATAGTTTATATGCAAAGGTTTGTGACAGACGGTGGTTCATTTTGTGTTGATGTTTGATGTTATAGGGACTGTAATTATGCAAATCCCACTGTTCTAATTGCATTAAAACAAGTGTTATTTAACTTAGATTTTCTGTATATGGTGGTTCTTGCCAACACACAGGCCAACTTAATCACACACTCAAGATCTGATGATAGGAAATGTGGGTTTCCAAGTCTTATACTACACAGTAGACTATGCCAGGTATACAAAGCCTATAACGTGTAAATGTAATTAAGACAAATATTATTCAATGTCTGCATCTCCTCAGTGTCTAAGTTCTTACAGCAGACATGCTCATATCTGTGTTGAAAGACTAAATGACTAAGTTGGAAATAGGTAACGCATCAATTATAGTTGTCAGACAGGTACACACACATGCAAACAGCTCAGCACGTTTGTTGTGAGGTCAGTGGTATGAAAGGGCAGCTATTAAAGGATATAGTGGTTTAGACTGACTGAGCAACAAACAGGCTTATGGTATATTATGGCCTGTTGAGTGAATCAAGCTGCTCTGCAACATGTCACATCGTATTTAAGCAAGGAGTGTGCCACAGGCCCATGGCACAGTGACTCTGTGGCGAAGAACATACATACACACACACACACACACACACACACACACACACACAGTAGGCATGTGCATACACGTTTGCATACATGAAGGAGAGAAGAAAAAGGAGATTTATAAAAAAGGTTTTTGAAGACACAAACAGCAACAAAACAACAAGACGCTTTTATGAGTTCCTCTATCTGTCATTGCCTCAGGGTGTCAGGATGTGAGGCTCCAGCTTTTCCTCACCTATAATCATCATCACATATATTAGCTGTAGGTCACTCCTGCAGATATTTATAGAATCCTTCTCTTACGCAATGAACAGAACTAGACAGGGCTACTCTGAGTCAGACAGAAAGCACAGCAAAGAAAGGTATAAGAGAGGGGGACAGGGAATGAATGTGAGTCAGATAGACAAGATGGCTTATGACCAAAATAGTGAATGAACCTGCAGACTGGGGAGAAAGTAATAATGGTGGTACAGACAGGAAAGAGTGACAGTAAGAAACCTAAAAGTAAAACCTAAGAAAGCACGGTAAGACTTCTAATGTGCACTCTAACTCTACAATATACATAGTCCTCTGGGAAAATATCAACAGAAAATAGTTATCAAATATAGAATATAGTTACCAGTCTCTGCTAATTAAAAAGGCCTGCTTTTTCTTGGGAAGGTCCCAGAGGCACTGTACTCAATAATAATAATGAGAAATTTGTTGCAAAGACTTTTACTCTCTCCATGCCTGCCTATGATAATCTAAAAACATGTGAAACATCAACTCAACACAATCATCTTCTTTACTAAGGACAGAAGCAGGTGCCATGCCACAGCAGGTTATGAGCTGCTGGACTCAACACTATGGTGACACAGTGGGAGCCTTAAACTGTGACAATGCAGCTTTCCAGCCAGTGACACATGAGTGGAACCCATTCTGAGGTGCAGTCAGACACACCAAGGTCTTACAAAACCAACTGACAGACAACATCCCTTTCACAGATTCACAAAGCATGTGAAGGTGCAGCTAGATCTGATCCATTTTACACTGAAGAAACAAAACTCCTGACTGTTCGGCACCTTGAAACAAGATTTTTAACAATTTTTAGAATTAGCTTGTCATACTGAAAACCAGTATTTTCGACTACATTGTTGGGGCCTAAATCTTTGCCAATAAATCCTGCAATAGTCTGTGTTGTCTCCAAGTGCCTGGTCCAACACGTTAACACCACTAACTATAAAAGGGTTAGAACTGCAGTCAGTCCCTACATTGGTTTTGAAACATTCACCCACTGCAGATGGTTTAACCAAGATTTCCTTTATCTTTAAGAACTACAATGGGCCATTCATTTATCCCTCGGATGTTTTTGTCTTTTTTTGGGGGATAATTTTACTTTCAGGCACAAACATGTAAAGAGTGTTAATGTATTACAGAGCCAAGATTGGTCAATTTGTTGGCATATCCTGTGGGTTATATTTATGCTCAGTGTCTAATCCGTTTAGGTCAGCACATATTCAGCACAAATGTGCGAGAATGGTTATTACTGTCGGGCTGATATTAAGTGAGGCAGAAAGCTAGTTTCACAAGCATGAAATAAAGGGGGAGGACACTAATTTACAGAAAACACTTTGGAGGCAGCCAAATCATAATTTGTGAACCAAATGCAATGATGAGTCTGATATGCTTTTGTAATGATGAGTCTGATTGATTTTGTATACTCTGGTTTGTTTAAGCTTTTGCGCCCACTAAGCTTCAGCAGTTACAACCGAGATATTTTTTTTGCTTTGGCCTCAATCCATTTCTGTAAAACCATGAGCTGTGTAACCTATTTAGGCTCTGAAGGATGCAAATACAATTTCAAAGTATTAGGATTAAAGTCAAAATTGGCTACCTGTCAACAAAGGTTATTTTCAGCAAGCAGCCTGGCACACACCTTTTGCCACACAGACATTTCAAAACATATCCCTGGCATTTCTCAGCCATTTCCCAAGAATCCTTCTGAGGGAGTACACTGAATGCCTTGGGCCACATAAATGTGTAATTTATTTGTATGCACTTGGCAGTCCATTTGACTCTTTCTACATAATATCCTTGCTTCGTTAGATCAAAAGAGGGGTAGTATGTGTGGCTCTTCTGTATTGTCAAGAGTAAGTTTTAGCAGGTTCAGTTGTTTCACCATTGTGCTCACAGAGTAATAACATTGTGAGAAGTCTGGTTTTCAGGAGGCACCAAAGTGGATGCTTTTGACTGACAGGCCACAGTGGATATGGAGGGGTGGGGGATACATTTTACAGAATATGTGCATGTGTTTGCATGTTGCATATGCAGTCAGGTTGCATTCTCAGGCCTCACCTTTTATTCATTCCTTTGCAGTCCTGTTATTTACGGATTGAGTTAGCTTTTGCACACTCCACGCTGTAAAGTATCATTACATCAACACTTCCAAACTGCAATGTTCACACCCACTGGCAGTAACTCAGTGTCTTAACCTGGTAACCTTGGATGGAACGTCATTTTTATGTTGCCAATGGTATGAGAAACAGAATGCCTTATCAAGTGGTGAGAAAAACAGCAGGGGAGGTAGCCTAAGGCACAAAAAGGAAATGTGCTGGCGGCAGTCCTGCTCTCGGTTATGCAATCCAGTGAACAGTTTGAACATGTAGATTCTCCAAACTTGTGTAAGTTTTTTTTTTTTTTATGGTCGAGTCAGTGGACCATTAGTCCACAGACACCTGAATCAGACCAGAGGAAGTTTAGGACATGAGCCTGGATTGCTCTCTATTGGAAAACACAGAGAGATGATCTAATCGATGCCGATACATTTAATGTTTAATTCAGTTGTCTTGTCAGACACTGCAGTAAGAGTAACTATACTATTAAAAGGGAAGTATTTTATAGCTGATGTCATACCTGACAATGCATCAATGTTTATCTTTCTAAGGCATTTCAAGTGAAATTCCAAAAAGTGAATGAGTAGTACTGCATAGCTGCATGGAGGTAAACCTCTTGTGTCTTACTTTGCTCCCTCAGGCTTAACAGCACAGCCAGGTGACTGTAATCTATCTACGGACTACAGCTTAGATAGAAAATAACAGCTTTGGATTTTTAGCTGTCTTGACCACACATACATTAAGCTATCTAGAGGCTGCGTAAACCACACTGAACTGCCGCCCTTAACACTACGCCAAAATTCAAATGGTATTGTCTAAATTGATAAAAATTAACATGCTTAGTATCCGCAAACCAATACAGAGATATTGAGTTGGACAAAGAGACAACGTCTTAGAAAAGGAATCCTAGTTCCGACACGTAACATTTTAAAGTTACATCAGTACATCAGTATGAGGCATCAAAACAACAGAGCACAAAAGAGACCACATCATCTGTTCACAAATTGCTGGTGCATTAGCCAAAAACTGCTGTCTCTAACATTATGTCAAACTGCATCAACAAAGAGACAGTGGTCACAAATTGTGCATTTCAAGAAGACTATGTCAGGCAATGTACATATAGTATTTTCATTAACCAATGCAAAATCAATATTAGTGTGCAACTGACATTTGTTATGAAACTAGTGAAATATATGTATATACCTACTGAGATGAGGAATTCTGAATGAGTTTGTTAAAGCAGGCGGCCACTGCTGGCTCTACTGTTTCATACCGTCTGTTAAGCACTGACACACACAGCAACACCAAGCAGGGCAACCCTTCGGCAGTTATGAATAACAACCAAAAACGCAGAGCAGCACTCTGCATCAAAGGGGCAACAATATTTAATATTTTATATTATTGCCATATTTTACACCATTAGCTACCCCATGGGTACAATTCCTTACTAACATCTAAATAGACTGTATATACTGAATATATAAATGAGTGATGCTGTTCACTTACTGCTCAGCTCTTTTGTTTACGGTTTGTAAAGCAAATCTCCTCAATCTTAAACACCAGATAAAACATACAGTAAACAGGCTGGCTTTTATGTAATAAAAATGTTGTCATTTTTAGGAACAAGCCGAGTAAACAATGAAGAAGAGGATACATATTAATATTGCAAGATTGAAGGATCTGAAAGAACCATATTCTAATGTTAGATTATTTTAGTGTTAATTTACATTATATTTTTTGAGCACCATATCCTTGTGTGTTATAATAACGTGTGTAAATCATGGGTAAAATATTTAATACTTGGGATTTGGTGGCAGAAATATGTGTATGTCCTCTGCTTGCCAAGTTTGCTCTCTCTATCCAACATATGAGTTTTGGCCCTAGTGCAAATATTCAGCAAAGGAAGAGAATGAGAGCAGAGATAAGCTGTCTTGCATGGGAAGATCTGCTCTCTCATGACACAGACCCCTAGCAGCTTATCCTACATGTGCACAACAGGAAGCCAAAGAAGAGTTTGCTGCTCAAACACACACACACACACACGCGCGCGCACGGACGCACACACGCATGAAATTCAAATACCATAAGAAATGTAGCTGTTCAAAGCTTAATAAAGCTAATAAATAATGATTTACTGTACGAGTCCAGCACACTTGAAACAAATCACACATTGACATTAAATGACAGTAATAGATAACCGCTAAACAGCTGTCATCTCCTATATGTGTCAATCAACTGCAATAACACAAAGGCTCATTGTTGACAGCATGTAAGGCTTATGGAGGCACATGAAATGTCAAAGGAGACATCGTCTTATGGACATTAGATGGTCTGACTCACCGAATGGTTGACTCCCCACATAAGCACGCTGAGCAGCGGGTCGCTGGCACGGAAGAGCTTCACTTTCTGAGCGACGAAGTGTTTTTTCTTGGTCTTCGTTTTGCTCGCAATAGCTGCGGCAATACTGCTCGCCGAAGCCATCTTTAAGCAAACTGGCTGGTTATTGCAGTCTGTGAGATAATCTTGACTGAGTGTCTTCCCTTTGAAGCTGGCACAGTGGCCACTAGCTCACGACTCAGTTACACAAATACTATTCATTTAGCCAGCACGCAAATCAAAGTGCCTAAATTACTTTCTTCATCCAACGTCTCACAGAGATTGATTGACGATATGGCCCTACCTCGGCAAGATGTAGTTTGATAAAATACGACGTGTTTAAGCTAATACTGCTGCTCTCCTTCGCCCGACAGTCCACCGCTTCCCTCAGCCCGCATCATAAGTCACCTCTCTTCCTTCCTTCACTAGCTAGTCCCCTGTGATGCGAGATCTCACTGAGCTGGCGTTAGCATAGCCGAGTAGCTAGCTAGCAAACATCAACGATAAATTCAGTAACAATTAACACACGTATTAAACAGGGGAAATTAGATGCTCCGTGACAAATAAAAACACTAATTATTACGCAGCCTTAAAGCAAATTGTCAAAATGACACATCAATGATGCTGAATGACTAACTGAACGCTCTTGACTTCCAGCTAGCGTTAGCTCATCCGACCTTCGCTAGCGAGCCAGCTATGTAACGCTAGCCAACTGACGGCACTAAACACAACCGGACTCCGTTCACCAGCGAGCTACCGTTAGCCTGCAAGCTAACTGTTAACGTTAGATAGCAGCAGCTCAGCCCTCCTCCCACGCGCCCCGTGTCACACCGTAGAGATGACAGGGGTGTATCCTGTCATGTCTTTGACCCGTTTGAATTAAAACGCCGAGGAGCGGTTATTTAGACGTAAAATCAACGGGTGGTCAACTCTCCGTCTGCAGCAGCATTGAGCTTCATGTGTGCTGCTGTCACTGACAGCTCGACGGAGGGGAGGTGACAGCCTGCTGCGCTTTGCAGTGCCTGCTGCGCTGATTCGCTGCAACCCCCTCCCTCCTCCACCTATGCTACTTTTCAGTGCTTTTCAATAGCACGCATCAGTCTTTTTTAATAGCAGTCTAAATTTGCATTCAGAATTTAAATGGACAATTGCAACGTGAATGATTCAAAAATCCCATTTGTGTGTGAACACGGAGCATACACTGGACTGACTTCACATTTTCAGACGGCCAAATGTGAGCGTGCGTGGATGGGTGCGCGTATTTGCAGCTCGTGTAATAATCATAATGCATTTGCAAAACCTGTACATCACCCCGACCATCCCCCATCCTTGTCTTGCTTTCGTTTAGATTAATCTGAGACTCACTCCAGGCAGAAGGGTGATAATGTCCCTCACGACTAGAGGTAATGTCTTTAGAGGTCATTTGGTTTTCTGGTGCATACTATGCTGTTTCCACTGGCACATTGCTGTGTCAGTGCGTGTCTACGAGCAGGAGACCTCAGTGCGGTATAAAGCTCATTTATTTTATGACTCACTCTTCACAGCAGCACATCTACCTCACTATTCTCCAATGACCTGCACAGGACAGACCGCAACCCACCAACCCACACCACGCTTACTCACACATTGGTCTACAAATTCCCGTTTGATTTTTCAATGTTCCCCCTATTAATTTTTATTTTTATGGAGGATTTACTGAGGAAGACAGGTTTCGGATTCACATTTTGATTTTGTCATCTATATGTTGCACTCTATTTTTTCGTATTTTGCGACTGTTTTATCTTGTAATTCAACATTTCACTGCACATTGTAAGCGAATAAATGCAAATAAATTAATAAACCTCCAAGTTCCAAATCCTGACTTCGTATATGTCGTTCTTTACAAAATATGAATGGCAGCACTGCTGAAGCTTTTCCCAATTCACAAATAAAAGTCCGTAATTAAAGTCTGCTGCTATATTTAAACATGTATTCGTCTCGCTAACAGGAACACTAACCCGAGCCATAACAGGTTCAAAGCAATAGATGTTCTCAGTTAGCCCAACGTGGCACGCGTTGCCTAGCAACCCGCTGTCAACCTCCTTTTCCACAACACTAAACTTACAGCCGGGTTCTTCTGGCCGGCTGTCATGCTAATTATGAACCTCGAATTTGCCCTTTAGTTTGGAAAAAAAAACATTGGTAAGTCTTAGTGAATTTGAGGAAGTGAGTCTGCAAGAGTGTCTGTTGTGAAGCTATGAGTCATTTGTGAACATAGCTAACGTTACCGAGTAGCCGGTTAGCTTTGTAGCTATGACTGCATGTCTGCTGTGATCAATAAGTGCTGTTATATTGTTGAACGTTTTCTTTCTAGGTCACAAAATGGGGAAGAAAACGAAGAAGGAAAGCGAAACTCCATGCAAAGAAACGGTGAGAGATGAATGACATAAAAGCCTTTTCATCTCCACCCTTTAAAAAAAAAAGCAGCTAACGACAGGTTTCTATATTTCGTGTCCATTGAAACAGATGCATAGCCTGAAAACGTACTGTGCATCCACCCGTGGGACAGACATTAGATTAGTTATAAAGCATTTACATCTCTCCCTCTCTCCTCACAGATTGAGCCACTATCTGTTGAGGGTAAAACTCCAGAAACAGTAGTGCTGCTGCTGAGCTCCCCAGAGGAGGACATCCTAGTCAAAGCCTGTGAGGCAATCCACACCTTTGCAGAAAAAGGTACGGTAGACACTGCTAACCTCTACACATATTCGTTTTTTTGTGATCAACCCTACAGCTAAAAAGCACAAAATGAACATGTGGCTGACTACTGTCTTATCTTATTTCCTGAGATTTATTATGAAATCTACACTATCATTTGTTTCCACTCTATGCACATAAAGCACATACACGTCTGTATAACAAGAGGTGACATAATATTATCTGTATTTAGCTATGTTGAACACCACCTAATTTGAGCTTCTTATCTGCCATTGTCTTGTATATTCAATCACAATGCACTGTTTATCTTCTCACTGATAGGCTACATAATAAATGCCCACAGGCACTCAGGTCGTTTGGCACCATCATGCTTAATTTCCCCGTTCACTGTCTCCCCCTGTTGTTAGGAGACGAGAACAAGGTTTCTCTGCTGGGCCTCGGGGCACTGGAACCTCTCTGTCAGCTTATCACTTACAACAACAAGCTGGTCAGACGCAACGCTTTCATGGCCTTGGGGATCATGGCCACCAACGGTGTGTCCGACAGTATACGACATCACTGATGTGACTTGCATTCTGACTTGTTTGGGGACTTGTTGACCGGCTTCATAATTCACTGTTCTGTTGACTGATGGGTTTGTTATTAACCTTGTCTCATGTTTTCATTGAAAGGTGAGGTAAAGAGTGCTCTGAAGAAAATAGATGTAATTCCATCAATCATTGACAAACTGTCACTTGAAGGTGAGTCAAGAACAATAGAGTCAGAAGCAGATATTTACTGTAGCAGGGGTGGAAGAAGTATTCAGACCTTTTACTTTAGTAAAAGTCGAATAAAGTCGAATAAAAGTCCTGCATTCCAAACATCACGTCATTAAAAGTATGTAAATATTATCTGTAAAATGTACTTTAAGTACATTTTTACACGCCAAAATGGGCTCATTTCTGATATAATATACTATTGGATTATTATTATTGATGCAAGCAGCATCGCCGACTGAGGTAGAGAAGATTTTACTCCTTACATATACTGTCAGGTGGGTTAACTTACTGTATAACAATTACATTGTATATTATAGGATCATTATAGGTTTTCTAAATTGTAATCTGCGAAGTAAAGAGTAACTATGTCTGTCAGATAAATGTAGTGGAGTAAAAAAGTGCAACGTTAACATCTGAAGTATAAGTAGCATAAAATTGAAGTACCTTAAGGTCCTGTCACAAATATCCGTATGGCAGAAATGTATGCTGGTGCATACGAAATATCGGCAATAGGTTGATATAAATTCAGGGTATGTTGTGATCGTTTGAAGGACTCAGACGTTACACCAAACACGCCAGACATACACAGTTCCGTATGGCAGAGACATGCCGGCGTATATGAAAATTAGCTAAAAATGTGTCAGAGTCCAAATACGTCCAACTTTTCCACAGTGGTGTTGTAGCTGACGTATACATAACGAATACATAACAAATTATTATACGTATGTCAAACATTGATAGCGTATCACTTACCTATTTAAAACGTATCAGAGCTTCTGGCCAACGGAGCTGGAAAAGTGGCATTTGGTTCACGTCATGCTGATGCTGGAGAACGGCTAGAATGCTGAACGCTAGCTGTACTGTAGAAACACGTTTAATAAGTTACTCCGTCGTCGGGCATAATCTTAACATAGGGTAGGAATAGGGTATCCACTCGTTATCAATACATTGGCTGTAGGGTTCACCGTCAGCCGACGTAGCCTATATCTAACGTACCTCTAACGTAGTCACGTAGGTATTCACGTACTATATTTACGTAGGTAAATATTTACGTACTATATTTACGTAGCTAAGTATTCACGTAGGTATTTACGTACTATATTTACGTAGGTAAGTATTTACGTACTATATTTACGTAGCTAAGTATTCACGTAGGTATTCACGTACTATATTTACGTAGGTAAGTATTTACGTACTATATTTACGTAGCTAAGTATTCACGTAGGTATTTACGTACTATATTTACGTAGGCAAGTATTCACGTACTGTATTTACGTAGGTAAGTATTCACGTACGTATTCCGTATTCACGTATGTCTAACGTAACGTCTGCATATCTTATGAAGCACACGTCGGGTACGTCCGGTAATTTTGAACATGCTCAAAACATCAGCGTTCAACAACGCACCCCCGCGTAACACAGTGAGCTCTTAACGAATACTACTTATACCTTACCTTATATCAACGTACACCAGCGTGTTGCCGATATTTTGTATACGCCATATTTTTGTATATCTTATGCAGTCGTTGGGCATTCGTCTGATACATTTTGTATTAGGAGGTGATGCTCTATCAATAGGTTAGACATGCGTATCTGTATATGTTCACTTTTCTGATCCGATCCGATGAAAAGTTGGACGTATTTGGACTCTGACAAATTTTCGTATGCGCCACCATACGTTTGTCATACGGATATGTGTGACAGGGCCTTTAGAATTGTAGGTACAGTACTTGAGTAAACGTACTAAGTTACTTTACACTACTGTAAAATAGCTGCAATAAAACAAACATTTTTACGTCCTATTAAAGACGATGTAGTTGTCCAGGAGTTTGCGACTCTGTGCCTGGCCTCTCTGTCGGTGGACTTCATCTGTAAGGTCCAGATCTTTGACAACATGGGGCTGCCACCTCTAATCCAGCTCTTGTCCAGTGCAGACCCCGACGTCAAGAAGAATTCTCTAGAGATCATCTTTAACCTGGTTCAGGTGACTAGCGGAGGTTTATATGGTTATAAGGTTTTTAATTTTAGAATATAAGTTACATTTTTCAGTATCTCAGACTACTTTTGTTTTTTATCCTGTGGTGTTCTGTACGTATGTAGGACCACCAAAGTCGTGTGGCAGTACATGAGTTTGGGGGGATCCCTCCACTTCTTGAACTGCTAAAGTCGGACTTCCCTGTCATTCAGCATTTGGCGTTAAAGACCCTGCAGAACGTCACCACTGATAAAGATACACGCAACACCTTCAGGGAAGTGCAAGGGTTTGACAAGCTCATGGATATCCTTTGTACTATGGTGGGTATGTGTGACAGAGAACACATGCTGTTGTGGTAACCTCTTTGTCTTCATTCTGTCCCTTGAGTGTTAATAAAGATTAGAAGATGGAGAGGGTAATAACTGCTTATATGTACAGTTCCTTTTAAATAGCGCTTGTTCTAAACTGCTGATGCCTTTCTATCCCTTTCAAGGTCTGTTTCCTCGACATCCTCTGCCCCTCATCTATCTTTTTATTTCTTACAGGACTTCAGTGACCTTCATGCTGATGCCTTACAGGTAGTTGCTAACTGTTTGAGTGATAGTGAGAGTTTCCAGCTGATCCACATGGATGGAGGACTGACGAGGCTGATGGAGTTTCTTCTCACCCCCAACATTCCTCAAATCCAGTTCCATGCTGTGAAATGCATTGGCAGGGTGGCTCAGAGCTGTAAGCACAGAAGGAGACGAGAGAGATTCTTTTCTTAACTTTCCAGCTATAGGTTTGGAAGTCGTAAGGGTAACATTTACTTTATCTGTATGTTTTCTACGTGTTTGTTGCCTTAGCTGAGAATGTCACACTGCTCCATGAGCAGAATGTGGAGAAGGTTCTGGTAGAGCTTCTGTCCGTGGCGGACATCGGCGTGAAAACAGCGACCTGCGAGGCGGTGTCCGTCCTCAGCTTCTACCTAGCCAGCAAAAACAGCTTCAGAGACCTGGGTACATACACATTCACACAACCACTTTCACATCGACACACTCACCTCCATGAAGTGTTGAGTTGGTTTCACGTGTGTTTCAGGTGGAATCCCTGCAGTTGTGCAGTTGCTGAACAATGAGAGTTTGGTGCTGAGAGAAGCAGCAACCCAGGCCCTCTCTGACCTCACACATGGCAGCCAGCTCAACGCTTTGTGAGTGTCATCCCTATAGTCACGAGTGGTGGTAAAAGTATTCAGATCCTGTACTCAAGTTATACTGTGAAAATAATAATACTAATAAAAGTATGTAAGTAGTCTCATCAAAAAGTACTTAAAGTATTGATTGTGCATTGTAGTTAGTTACATTCCACCACTGACAGTAATTTATTCTAATAGTCTTACAGTAGTATTAATAATACGTGTAACTTATTGCCAAATGTGTAAAACTTTAAGTCTCTAAAAGCTCGGCTTGTTGTAGGTGTTTTTTAAAGTTGTGCAGAGTGCCTTCCTCTCCACTTCTTCACAAATGATTTAATGTTTCATCCGTCTTGGTTCTCCCTCACTGTATATCTCTTTACCTCTCTTCTCTCCCTTTCTCCATTTTATCTTCCACCTTTTTTATTCCCCTGACAAATCCTCCCTGTACCCACCGTCTCTCACCGTCTGACGTCATTTAACTCCACCTCCCAGACATCATCCCTATCCTTACTCTTAATGTTAGGTTCACCTTATACTCTGCTTATTTGTGCAAATCAAACACACATTACAAACATGATATGCTGCATGCTACTGTATGTTACGCAACTGCATTTATAGTCAGTTCTGTAGGTTTGCAGTAACTCACCCGTTCATCTCTGTGGTATCTGCAGTGCAGTGTACGAGGCAGGAGGCCACAAGCTCCTTGTCCAGCAGCTGTGTGGAAGCTGTCTCGGGACGGTGGCCAATTCTGCTGCCACACTTGGCCACATGGCAGCACAGGAGGTCATGCGCTGCAGTATCTTGTCACATGGAGCCGTACAGGCTCTGGTGGAGGCCTTGCAGTCCACAGATACGCAGGTCCTGGTCAACACCACACAGTGTCTGGCAGTGCTGGCCACTGATGCAGAAGCTAGAGCAGAGGTGGGAGTTTGTGTGTTTCTAATGACACACTGCTACCTTGTTCTCATGACTGACCATTATAACATTTGGAGAGGTGTTTTGCATGGGGCTGTCCTCGACTGAAGAAATTCCAGTCGACTAATTTGAGTTGAGTTTCTCCACAAAGAATCATGCTAAAGAACCATTTTAAATCTTGTGTGTACCTAAGATGTGCTCATAAGCTTCCTGGAAATAAATCAAAAATCACTAATAGTCTAAGGAAATCTTAGTCGACTCATCAACTCAGAGGGTGCAGCTCTAGTTTTGCATAAAGGAAATAATAGTTAATTTTACTGATACTGGTTTTACTGTTATTGTTTTGATTCTTAACCCACAACCAATTCTATGAAACTAAAACTGACTAAACTAAAATTCCCTCCCTGTCGTACACAGCTACAAAGTGCTGGAGGCCTTCCGTCACTGGTCTGTCTGCTGCACTCCCATCACAAGAAGGTGTTGCACAATGCATGCTTGGCTATCAATGCCTTTGCCTGTGATGTGCCCGCCGCGGTGGAGATGTGCAAATTTGGGTAAGACAGTGAGATGACATGTAACAAAGATATTGGGGCATGAATGAAGAATCATGTAGAACTGGAGGAGTGTTGTTGAGTGTTAGAACTCAGTTATGTCTTTAACATCCAGTAGATGGCAGTATATGCCAGTATTATAAGTGGCTCCATAAGAAAGATTGGCTCATTTTGTTCATATGTTTTTTACATTTATCATCAATGTCTGAATATCTGTTTATGTGCTTCATGTGCGTCCCAGAGCCCTGGAGATGCTCCAGGAAGTCAACTCATCAGTGAGTCGAAGGAGCCGCTTCAGCGAGCTGGCCATGATAAGCCTGCTTAACTCCAACTTGTCTGTCAAATACAGCCTGACGGGTTGTTTGTCCTCCACTGACGTCATTAGTGATGGCTTCTATGACGCTGGGCAGGTGTGTATGTATACTGTTGAATTTGATATGAAACAGAAGTCACTTAAAGGAATGTGAGCTAAATTCAAGTAAAATAAACTCTTCTCCGTCTCCAGGCGAGATCATGATCTGTTATTTTGGAACTTGAGCTTGTTGAATTGCTCTGTTTCACCAATATCTGTCTTCATGAGAAAGAAAACACACTGAAGCAAAGGATAGTTTAACATTTCCAACACATTCACATCATCTCTTTCTCTCATAGGCTCGTGCAGGTCAAAGGATTCTGACTTTAGAGGAAATGTCTGAGCAGCCTGTCAACGAGCACCGACCCGTCATTGTCGTCAACACAGCAGCCGAGTATATTTTCTTGCTTTCTTTTGAAAATGCATAAAGTCTTTGGACAAAAGTGTTTTTGGAAAATATATCCAGCAACTCTCCAAACTGTCACAGCTAACTGGGCCTCTTAAACTCAGTACTGCAGAGTGGGAAACTAACAACCACACAGATGGTGGTAGAGACTTGGGAAGTTTCTTACACTTCCAGCCACACCATGTAGTTTGTCAGTACAATTTATTGTGGCTGTTAGATTACTATCACCCTCCCCTTGTCTGCTCCAATCCAGTGCTCCACTTTTTCCTCCCTTCAACTTCTCTTTTTTCCCTTTCTCCCCGTTGCCTTCTGTTAGCGTGGCCTCTCAGGGTAAACGATCCCATTTTTTTAAAGATGGCAACACACTCACAGTAAAAGAGGCTTTGTGTTCAGACTAATGGACTCATACGCTCAACCATGCACAGGCATGAAGATGTGCATAATACACATGCATACTGACTGAGACACACAATAACAACACACTTTATGTATTAAAGGCTGGACATGCAAACACACACTAATGCTCCCACAAGCTTCCAGCATTTTGATGATTAACGTTGCCAAAGAGAGCAGTAGTACCCCCTCAGGGTACCTCTGGTCCACCATGCCCCCCTTCCACACACACAAAGCATCAGCACTGATTATCTAACACACACACACACACACACACACACACACACACACACACACACTCACACTCACACTCACACTCACACACACACACACGATGGTGAAGCAGCTCCAGCAGTTTTGCATTCATACAATTCAAATCTTTTTGGCCATAATTTTAAACCAGCAGAGAAAAACAAAGTTACAGTGTCAGTGTTATTATTGTGTACGTGTGCTCATATGTGTTTTCTACATGTGTTGCATGCATATACTCTTCTGTTGGGTACTGGCAAACCAAGACAAGAACAATGTGATCTCCTGACACACATGCTTCCATTCAGACAGAGACACCTAAATATTACGCACTCATGGCAACAACTAAAAATATACAAAACTAACAGTGGAAAATAGAATTACAGTGCCGTGTTCAGTAAAATAAACCCTTTTATCCTCGTCCTTCTGTGGCAGAGAGACAGTGGATGTGCCAGAAGAGAGGCAGAGCAACGCATCAGAAACTGACACCAGCATCAAGGCAGAGCGCAGGACCCCGAGGTGAGACTCTGTACAGTGTTGTCATGAAGCTGCCTCGCTTATGTTTTGCCAGTAGTATACATCTTAATACTTTGGTTGGTATTTAAAAATGTAGGACCTTTTTTTAAAGAACTGTGTAATTCATGTACAAATTTAATCACAAACGACACTATTACTTTATTGTAATAGCATAGCACTGTGAAATCACCATTTATATTCTTCACTAATTTTTACGACACCGACTAAGAGTTCTTTCTAATTCACTATCTCTGTACAGGAAGAAAAAGAAGGATAACAAACAGAAAGATGAACAGAAAGATGAACAGAAAGATGAGCGCCAGCCTGAGTCTCCGACAGAGAAACCATGGAGGATGATGGACGACGTCTTATTGCAGGTTCTCATTAAAGAGGCCAAAGAATCCATCATCCCCCTGAGTGATGAACGAGAGCAGTGCGCTGCCTTGGCCAGGTGACGGATGAATGCAGATAGGGAAGAAAATCACCCCATATAATATATGATTGGTAGCCATTGTTTTCAATTCTCCAGAATCATGGAAACAAATTGAAACAACACACCCTGGAAACACCAACTCATAATGTGTTAGTGAGGGTTAACTAGAAATGACACAAATGGCATGTAACAGCATTATGGAACATACAAATGTGAGCCTGTAGGATGCAAAACAAACACGTTTCACATGTTGAAGGTTCCTGCTTTATAATGGGGTTTTTTTGTGCCTGGATTTGGATGTCAGGCTGGTGAGTGAAGCCATGGGCGGAGCAGAGGAGATGGAAAAGTTGCACAAATTCCCGTGGGTGCTGCACCTCAGCGAGCTCAAGTTTCAGCTTCAGTCTAATGTTGTTCCCATCGGCATGATCAGCAAGGGAATCTACTGCCATAGGGCACTTCTCTTCAAGGTACCACTAACATAGCTACCACACAGCATCATCAACTTTCTCCCCCGCTGTATCAATCCATTCCTTTTCACATTACACCCACAGCTTTTAACATCCTATGTCAAGCCCCTTCTCTGGCACCCGCTTCGAATGATATAAGCCCATTCAATGGTTATCTGCGTCATAGATATGGGTAAGAAGGCTATTCACATGGTTGCACACTGATGCAAATACAACAAGGCGGTCCACCTCTAGCGGCTGTAGTGATTATGACGGGAGCAAAGGAGGAAGTCCGCTGACGTAGTAAAAAAACGGATAAAGTTTGCTTATTGTGGGAGGGAGAGGAGGAGGATGGGTCAAGAAACACACAGCTTCCACACGTTGGAATTACTGACAGTCTACATAAGCACATTTATGTAATGTTATGAAACAAACATACTACTGCTAGGTGCAGTGTGCCCCTTCTGAAGCATTACAGTGGTGAAAACACCTGATAACATTCAAAACAGGTGCTTTTGTTTTCAAGTAATCATACCCCGACCTGTCTCCTATTCCAGTGTCTGTCAGACTGCATTGGAATGAGCTGCACACTTGTTAGAGGTGAGTACAACCGGGCTTGGAACGAGGTTCTGCTCTTCAATGGGAAACCCTCCAGGAATAAGTGCTCTTTACAGCCCTGTCGCTACATAGTCGACCTTATGCACCAGCCTGGAAGCCTGCTGACAGTCAGCACACCTGCTGCTGTGCAATACCAGACACTTCACTGAGACGCATTAAGGATATTGATTTGTATTGTATGTGTATCTGCTGTATGGCAGACCTTTAAATCAAACAATAAAGTCTTGAATTATTACTTGATTGTTTTGATACATGCACAAGCCTAAAGGGAACATGCCGTTTGTTTGCTTCTCTAATAAACACACTGGTTTAACCTGGTTCTTTGCCACAGAGGATTCACAGTGTTGTAATAGCAGAGAAGAGACAGGGGGGGGCAAACTGTGCCCCACAATTAAACTCTGCAAGTTGGAGTTGGTTATCAGGTCTTTATGTGCTGTTTGGGCCTTGACTGAGGTCAGATAATTGAAAGGAAAACATATTTTTGTCAGGAGACATACTGCATGCTAGGATTGCTCAGCACCAAGTAAAGCTTCCCTTATGTGACAGTTTACCTTTTGGTTTTCAATGCACACTGTGCAATAACATATTAGAGTGTAGTTTTGTTGAATGTGGGTCAAAGCCCCTTAAGGCACATTTGTGATTTGTGGCTAAATAAATCAAATTGACTTGACCTGAGTTTTATAGAATATATATAGAATAGAATAGAATAAGCTTTAATACCAAATAGTTTATTTGCTTACAAGGAATTTGCCTCAGTGTTTGGTGGATACAATAAACATATACAGTACTGCAACGGTTAACAACATGAATACAGAATAGAACTAACACCTATTTTAAAAAAGAAAAATTGTGCTCTTTACACATTGTCTTGCCATAAAAAGCCGGTGAACTCTGTCCACTTTAACTTATATAGCCTGAGGTGTGACTTTTGACCGGGTCACCAGCGAGCAGCGCGGATCAGGCTTGTGAGGACCAGCGGGAACTCGCCGCGGTACGAACAGTCCCGACGCAGCGAGCGCACTTCACTCCCACTGATATCAGCACTTGACTTTATACAGACTTGTCACAGCAGCAGCAGCAAACATGTCGCGCTTCGTCGCCCGTCTCTTTGTAGTAGTTTCTCAGCACGCGACGGCCAGATCCGTGGTGTTATCGAGGAGGATCCCGGTATTCATCCGTCCTGTCTCCACATCTCAAGGTACGTTTGATCTATTTACTATCCCGTCAAGTATGTCAGGCATGCAAACTCCTGCAGGTGCACCATGCTGCACTTTTCTCACGAAGCACTAAGAATTAGAAACATGCAGCTTCAGGTTATTGATTAACATTATAGGAGTGGGTTTGCAGTGTTGGGATTAGAGGCATTTTACTTCATTCGTTAGGGTTAAATGACACTTTATGATGTTTTGTTCAGAAATGTTAACCTTTCAGCCTTTAGCAGGACAGTTTGTCCCAAGTCATGTGATAAATATTTTCTCATTTTGCCATAGTGTTAAAGGTCTGTGGTCTCATTTTTTATGTTTTTGATAAGGTTTCTGAAATCCTGCCATAGCTAATGCTTGTAATTGTTATGTGTATTTAGGCTACATGATTGACCCGTGGGTTTAATGTCCTTGTGTTCTGCATGCACATCAGTACTTCTTTCCTCTCTGCAGGCCTGCAGTCTCTGACCCGCTATGATGAGACCACAGACTGGCAGAAGAAACTGACCCCAGAACAGTATGTAGTCACCAGAGAGAAAGGGACTGAGGTGGTGAGTACAGTTTAAAACAAGCACATCAGTGCAGAGATTTGTGTCAAAGCAACATTATCTGTCTACCAGACTGACGTACAGGTGGACTTGGCTCATCACTGTATTGTTTCCTGTGTCAGGTTCGACCAGCCCAGATACAAACCTGCTTTATGAATTGGAAGCAGTCAGTTTGTGCAAGAGCATTAGCATCAAAATATATTTTGTGTACAAAAAGTACATGATATAATTGTATTATTATTATTATTATTATTATGCATAATGTGTTCATCACTTTAATGTTGCAGCTGGTAAAGTGAAGCTCGTTTTAATTACTTTACTGGGTAGTTTCATCTATAATAATACATCATCATTTCTAAGTTTTATATTTTGTATTAATAATCTGAACCTGGAACTAAAGCTGTCAAATAAACGTCATGCAATAAAAAGTACAATATTTCTCCAAGATGTGGATGTGTGAAGTATAAAGTAGCAGGAAATGGAAATACTCAAGTAAAGTACAAGTACCATTTGGTAATTATAACAATAAGGACAATTTACTATATTGCACTAATGGTGAAATCATCCTTAACTCTTAGTCGTGTGTGTGTGTGTGTGTGTGTGTGTTCTCAGCCCTTCAGTGGAATCTACCTTAACCATTCTGAAGTGGGGATGTACCACTGTGTCTGCTGTGAGGCTCCACTTTTCAGGTAACAGTTTAATGTGTGAATACTTCCCAACATACAACCTATAGAGAACTTTAGATTTTTGTGTAGAAATGTATCAACAGATTGTCATTATGGAAATGATCCCCCCTCTCTTGATAGTTCAGAGGCTAAGTATGACTCTGGGACAGGCTGGCCAGCATTCAAAGAGGCTCATGGGGCATGGCAGAGGGACGAAAGCCACGCCTCCATTATTCGTCGCCCTGACAACAGCCTGGGTAGTACAGGGACAGAGGTCCTTTGTAAAAATGTGAGTTGTTTTCTGAGCTAAAAGGCCAAAGTTCAGTTTGCAGAGTATAGTTGTTGTAGTGAATAAAGCTCTGTGTGCAGTTTCTATAAAGCAGTTAAAATGCTTTAATATGCATCTCATTAATATTTTGCATTCAGACTTTCATTCACAATGTTCTAACTTTGTATTTTTGATTGCTTTGCTGACTTTTGTGTGTGTGTGTTTGCTGCAGTGTGATTCCCACCTGGGTCATGTGTTTGAGGACGGACCGGACCCGACAGGTCAGCGGTTCTGCATCAACAGTGTGGCGCTCACGTTTAAACCCAGAGGAAACAACTGATCCTGAGAAGGATGAGCAGAACTAAACTCCCTGGACTTAAAAACAAATCGAAGGTCCACCTAAATGTCCGAGCAGTTTACAAGTGAGAAGCTTTGTGTGGCACAAAGTGTCTTAATGATTTAATTTTGAAGGAGGACGACCTCCTGGGGTTTACTAAAGTGGAAGGGAATTAAGTTCAGTGGATATTTGCTCTGCAGGGAAGTCTACATGCAGCTCCTACAATGAAAAACAAACTCCCCGAAAGAAGTCACTGTATGAACTGTTTTAATTATTCACTCATTTCCGTTGAGTTGGTTTTCAAACTGAATGTATAAATGTCTTCATGTCTAAAATATGTCAAAATACTGGATCTGAATTAAACCTCTATTTCTGAAGGGATTGCAAAACACAGGAAGTTCTGACGTTGCTGCATCGTGTGTTTTTCAGTCTGCGGTCACATGTACAAACTGTTTTGTTAGGAATCAAGAAAACTTGAATGAGAATTTGTCAATAAATGCACATTTTGTTTGTTCTCTGAATGTATGGTTCTGCTTTACAGACAGTAGACTTTATTAAGATTTTTATAAGTATGTATTGCACCCCCTTCTGGTGCACACAGTGCAGCTCTGCAGCACGACCTCATATCTGCCAGTAAACCAGGTTAATATTTAACAGGCCATCCTCAGTTTCATTGTTTGTCCCCGGCTCTCTGTCTATTTGCACATTTCTTCTGTGTCTGTGTGTTTGAGGCTGAGTGAAGCAGATTGGAAATACTACAGACAGACAAACGGGACAGAAAATCCATTACAAAAAGAAAAGTAATAATACAGGAAGCTGAGCTATATGAGAGACGACTCTCGTGTGTATTATTGGAAGTGATGGCTGGAGTACGGCGGTGCACGTTGGCAGTGGTGGTGTTGATGTGTGTGTGTCTTTGGGGTCCCACTGAGGCTGTAGGGGGGGCTAAGAGTCGACCGCGATCCCAAAGACGACCTCCGAAGAAGCCAAAGGTCAACCCTATAGACCTGACCCCAGCGGCACAGAACGTGGACATGCAACAGGTAAAAATATCACAATATGTAGTAATACTGTATTATTATTATGCATGGTACAATTTTGAGGTACTTATACTTTACTTAACTATTTCAACTTCCTTTTACTTTATGCTTCTACTCCATTTTGAGAAGGAGATATTGTTTACTCCACTAAATGTTTTAGATAACTTAAGTTACCAGTTTCTTTTCAGAGTAATATTTGACATATGATAAAGCAATATATTGTTCAAGATTAAACCCGAGCTTTCTTTTAAAAACCTTTTTTTTTTAAAACTCCGGATCTCTTAAAAGAAACATGTACATATGCCTGACCTGAAGTCTGATTATAAAGTAGAGTTGTTGTCTGCCGAAGTACTTTTAAATGTGATACTTTAAGTACTTTTTGCTTATGAGACTTTTGTTTTTGTGCTTTAGATTTTAAATGCAGGACTTTTACCTGTTAAGAGTATTATAACATTGCTGCATTAGTACTTTTATTTAGGTTTCCAGACAGTGGAGTGCAGCTGCAGCCTGATAGCAGTAACAGTTACCTGACCTTTGCACACTGACCGTGTGATTCTGGTTCTCACTTTGTACCATAATGTCCCAATAACACAAACCAATAGGATTACAAAGGTAATCAGTGGAAACAGTAGCAAATTAGCTCAACAGAATAGACCCAAAAAAAGCAATAATTGCTTTAAAAAGGGAAAACATCGGGGAAGTGAACTTTGTGACGCAAGGATCCGTCAGGATCAGTCTGCCGTCTATGGAGTAATGCAGCAGGTTTTTTTGTCCAAATCGTTTATTTTATTAAAAGTAAAATGATACTAAAACTAAATATATTTGTAGGCTACTTCAGGAGATTGACTGCTGGCAATCTTTCATCCAAGTCCCCGAGCTAAAAGAGAAATTGAGATATTCTACCAGAGCCTGGACGTTGAGCTCTGCTTGTTATGGATTAGTGAGGAGGCTGCAACGTGGACATGCAGGTTTAATTGTGTCAATAAAGGGTTTTAGGCAATAAGGGCAATTTTCAGTGAAATAGAACATTTTAAGCAGATGTATCCTTGACTTCATCTGATTCTAGTAGAAAGAGTTCAAAAGGGTAAAAACTTGAGAAAGAAAGGAACTCCGATGAATGCTGTGCAAACTTATTTTCCATCTACGAACATTATGTCTGAGACCGAGGAGATAATATGTGACAATCGTGCTCATGTCTCCTCGTCTGTTGCCTGATCCTGCTGCGATGTGTTGCAGATGACAGGAACATGGTACCTGCTAAGCGTGGCCTCCAAATGCTCTTACCTGATCAATCATGGGACCAAGGTGGAGCCTACAGTCATGACGCTCACACGTCCCTCTGCCTCTGACCCGACTCTGTCTGTCAGCACTAAAACACGACAGTAGGTACCACCATGCTGTGCAGGCAGCTCGCTGTGACTCTCCAGTACCATGATGCATCAGCAGAGGAGGCAGAGATCTCTCTCCTTTCTTGTTTTTCACTGACTTCATGCCTCAACCATATGTGTTTGATTATTCAAAAACAGGAGGGAGGAGGCAGAACAAATAAATCCATCAGCTTTTCCTCATCCCCGTCCTGGCGTTTGCAGAAAGCGAGAGAGTACAATACACAAGTGAAATGGAACAAGTGTGTCTCGTGGTTTTCGTAGCACATTACGTGATCTCTTGATCTTTATCAATCTTTTCTGGCCCCCGCAGAGGGCACACTTATTTAAACAGCTATTTCAATCTGAGGCTGCGACATGTGGTTAGATTATGAAACAGCGTACATACAAATGTACATGATAATCTATAAAGATAATTTAAACAAGACAATTGTACTTGTTTGTATGTTTCATCTAAAGTGTCACAAACTCTTCTCCTCAGTAACCACCAGTGCTGGGAGATATTACAGGTCTACAATCTAACACCAACCCCAGGCAAGCTAACGCTTAAAGGTCAGCGCCTCCCTTATTAAGCGTGATTGATAAACTATATGTGCAGCTTCTCTTCATCCGTGTTGTTTCCACCAGGAGCTCGTTCTGAGCTGAACACTGAGATAGTGATCGGGGAGACGGACTACAACTCTTATGCCATCTTGTACTACCAGAAACACGGCAAGATCAACGTGAAACTTTACGGTGCGTTGCTCTATTTCAGCTCTGAATGCCAGGATGTAGCTCTGGTCTTTACTCTGGTGGATTGAGATGGCGCCGTGCGTTTAAAAATGAGTTTTCATGATGTTTGTTTTCGTGCTCTGTGTGCAGGAAGGTCTGTGGACAATCTGTCCGAGCCCATGTTGAGCAAGTTTGAGCAGCTTGCTGAAAAACTGAATTTCGGACTGGCATACATCTTCCCCTTCCCCACATACAGTATGTGAAATACAATAAGAGATACAATACAAAACATATTGTGTTAATGATATAAAGGGCCTGCCTCCTCAGCTCTGTTTACATGTTGTTTCTCCTCTAGGTCATTGTGGTGATGTGGACCAGGACCATGTAATCAGTAAGTGAAATGTGTTAAATTGTAATTCTATTAATAGAACGAAGAAGTCTGATAATGATAAGACTGACATAAAAGAGACAGAGGTGAATGGAGCAGCTCAAATACAGCTAGTCATCTAATCCCCATGACATGCAGACGGATGTAAAAAGCTACTTTAAAACCAGTTTCAGTTCTTCAGGCGTCAGTGCAGCTCGCAGGCTAAATGTGTATATATATATATATATATATATATATATATATATATCTCTCTCTCTATCAAGTATATGGCGTATTTTCACAGGTCATTGCAGAACATTCAGAATGGCGGCCATGCTTTGTAGTTCTCCAGACTTATTTCATGCATTTTATCCTATTCAGTGTAACCGATGGTTCACTGCTTCAGTACTTTGCTGAATTCATTTCTGAATATGTATTCTCCTGCTCTGCTCCTACGTATTATGTGTGTAATGTTCTGCAATTATCACGAGGTAATACTATGTGTGCAGCAATGCCAATGACAAAG
Organism: Cottoperca gobio; assembly: GCF_900634415.1. Lineage (NCBI taxonomy): Eukaryota > Metazoa > Chordata > Actinopteri > Perciformes > Bovichtidae > Cottoperca > Cottoperca gobio. The sequence continues at coordinate 10,178,894 of NC_041374.1, forward strand.
ATTACAGTACAGTATCATATCGGAGTTATTGATAAGGTATATTGTGCGGCTGTGCTGCAATTTATAGGGTTATAACATTTTATAGCTTTATTAGTGATGTTGTAAAAGCTATTAGGAGATGCTATCTTACTTATTCATTCAAATATAAAATAGGGAATTTAATAACAGTGGAGGGAGAGGGAGAGAGGGAGAGGGAAAAGGGAGAGAGAGAGAGGGAGGAAAGAGGAAGGGGGGGAGGGGAGAAGGAAAGAGGAAAGGTAGATAGGCGCCTATCTATATCTCTCTCGTCCTCTGCTTGGGTCGATGTGCTTTCAATTTCTTCTCCTAGTGAATTTCGTCTCGTCTCTCTTTCTCTTCCTCTTTCATTTTTATCTTCCCTTTCTCTCTCTCTCTCTCTATCTCTCTCTCTCTCTCTCTCTCTCTCTCTCTCCTCTCCGCTCTCTCTCTTCTCTCTCTCTCGTCTTCTTCCTTTTTCTCTTTCTTTTCCTCTTTCCCTTTCTTTCCCTTTCCCTTTCTCTCTCTCTCGCTCTTTCTCTTCCCTCTCCTTTTTCTCCTTTTTCCTTTCCCTTTCTCTCTCCTTTTTTCTCTCTTCTCTCTTTTTCCTTTCTCTTCCTCTCTCTTTTTTCTTGGAGGAAGAGAGAGGGGGGAGGGAGAGAGACAGACAGACAGAGACAGACAGACAGAGAGACAGAGACAGACAGACAGACAGAGAGACAGAGAGACAGACAGACAGAGACAGACAGACAGACAGACACAGAGACATGCGGAGAGACAGACAGAGAGACAGACAGACAGACAGAGAGACATAGACAGACAGAGAGACAGATAGACAGACAGACAGAGAGACAGACAGACAGACAGACAGACAGACAGACAGAGAGACTGGTTGAGAGCAGCTTTAAGGAAACCTGCCATGAACTTCATGAACACTTTTCATGTTTGCTCCTGCAGGCTGTGGCTGTGTTAGGTTCAGTTATTTAAAGGTTGTCAACATGTTATCCAACGCGCTCCCTGATTCTAACAGCAGCACATATTCTCTGTCATTGAACCCGTCACTCTTCATCATACAGACTGTGTACCCACATGCTGAGGAGGCAGAGCTGCAGACAGATCCAGCCTTGCAGTGGTCGGCAGTTCTCACGCAATATCTGAATATGCATCATTTAAAAAGCTGTTGAAAGACTCCATCGAGGTCTTACAATTGTAAAAGACCTTCAAAAAACTTTCAATGTTACAGAGAAATAAAAAAACAAATAAGTCACAATGAAGTTATTGTTCAATGTTTTCTTCCATCAGCTGATTCTATGGTTCTTAATGCACGAGTTATCATCATGTTGACTACGTCCCATCTTTTTACTCTGAGATGTAACTTTCACAGTGTGTCTGCATGTGTTTGTGTGTGTATGTGAGGGGGTGGGAGTTAATGCAAATCAGATGTGGAGCGCGAAAGTAGTTTGGTTACAACACTCAGTTACCAAAGTGCTTGTGAACGCTTCACCTCTGTGTTTCATAATCAGCTGATTGCAAGTCGGTGCCTGTCTGGTCTCTGAGCAAACGGATCTCTGATGAGTCCATCAATACATGAATCAGCACATTACATATTGCACAATGTATTATACAATCTTATAAAACAGGGAGGATTTAGCGGGTATTATTCACAACATAAAGCAGAGATTTATGCAACATTTAAGTTCATCCAACTCTTTTTCTCACTGTGTGGTTACACACTTAAATTACTCAAAGGTTTTATGTAACTTCTAACATTCAAAATGAACCGCGAAGAACAATGAAATCATTGTAAGCAACACTGGCACAGCTTTTTAGGAGAAATATTAAACAGGTTTCCACTGAGAAGCTCTTAAATATCACGGGTTCAGTGCAGCTGGCAATGCAATCTGCTGCAAGAGAACTCAAACTTACTACAATAGTTTATTATACCCAGAAAAACGTCTCATTTTTATCTTGTTGCCATTAGAGTTGATTGGCTAATATTCAATTTGAGTCTCCTTTTAAGGTTTAAGCTTAAGCTTAGTTTTCATGTGCCATATGGTGGAGAACTTTGCACTCTTACCAAACAGCTGTTTTGATAGTCCAGGCATGTCCGAGCGAGGAGGGAGAAAGGGAGGGGTGTTAAAGGACCCTATTATGTACCCACTCTCCCTTTTCTTTTGTCCCTCATTCTTCCCTCCTCACCTCCCCCTCCTCCATCCACACGTGCCAGTTGTGTAACGGCAGTGATTTGCAGTGAAGGCCAAAAAGTGTTTTTGTAATGCAAAAGCGAGCAGTAGGAGGGGGGAGGAGACAGAGGGAGGAGGGGGCGGGGACTCTGCAGGATATAAGGAGCCTCCTCTTGCATTTTTCTCCTTACCTTTTCCTGATACTTCACTCACTGCTGGAGAAGCCCAGAACACAAAGGAGAAGCCATGAGGAACACACTGCTGAGGATGCTGGCCGCCCTGATGTGTGCGCTGGCTGTCTGCGCTGATGTCACACCTGTGCAAGACTTCGACCTGGCGAAGGTAAGACACACACAGAAGTATTACTGACGGCTGATATACAAAAGCAACAAGGACAAGAAGAGTTAATACTGTTGTATGTGTGGCTGGTTGTTTAACGGAACCTTACTTTAATAATATAGAAACTAGGAGTTGTGTAATACGTGCAGGTCAGATAACCTCAACCCCTGATTCTGTGAGAAGAACATTTATCACCCTTCTGTCTTTCTTTTAGATGGCAGGCAAGTGGTACATTGTCGGCTTTGCCACCAACGCCGAGTGGTTTGTGAACCACAAGGCAGGAATGAAGATGGGCACCGCTATATTAGTGCCAACTGAGGGAGGAGACCTGGACCTCTCTTATGCCAACCTGAAGTGAGTGCTTCATATGTAATCAAAAAAAATGCAATTATTTTCATTATCGATTAATCTGCATATTATTTTCTCTATTAAACTAATTGTTTGGTGTATAAAATGGGATAAAAATGTGAAAATTGTCCGAGTCCAAGGTGACCTTTTTAAATGTCTTGTCAGTTTAAAATAAATCCTAACTATATATAGTTTCATATAAAACTGAGATGCAGGAGAAACAGCATTTTCTGACATATCTGTATAAAAATCGATGATCAAAACTGACCTCTCTTTCAGTGCTGATGGTACCTGCTGGAGAATGACTCACCTTGCTAAGAAAACCGAGACTCCTGGATGCTTCACCTTCCACAGCCAGGGTGAGACGAACACACACACACACACACACACACACACACACACACACACACACACCCTGACCTGACTATTTCTGCTTTCATCAGCGTGGAACAACGACAACGACATGCGCATTGTTGACGTTCAGTATGACGACTACGCTCTGGTCCACACGATCAAGACAAAGGACGGAGTGTCTGAGGTCCTCAACAAGCTTTACAGTAAGTCTGTGTCCCTGCAGAGCTTTGTGAGTTGAATTGGTGGATTCAGGATTTGGTGAAGATTAAAGCAACTTTGTCTGTTTGCAGGTCGCACTGCAGAGGCCAGTGACGTCCTGCAGCAGAAGTTCACACAGCTGTCCTTGGACACTAGCATCCTCCCCGAGAACACTGTCATCTTGCCTAAGAACGGTATGTGATGAATACAGAAACACTTCATATAAATGCATTTGATCTGTTTCTGAAGACGGTTCAGACCTTTGCTCACTGGCCTCCTTGTGTGTGTTGTTACAGCTGAGTGTCCCGAGGTCTGAAGAGTCCCCTGCTGTCTTACATCCTTTATTTCTCACTCTCTGAAGTCCCAGGCTTTCATCTCAGAATAAAATCCTATTTTCCCCCCTCACTGTGAAACATAAGCATTTTACTCCGATCCCTGCTGCATACCAAAGAGCAACGCTGATCCTCGTTCAACTTCTGCATTAATTGTGGCATCAGAGTGGAACAACAAAGAGCTGATTGTGAAACAAAGGGAATGAAAACACGAGACTGTGAAAGCTGATCGTTTGCCTTTTGGACGAGCGTCTCTTTTGTAACTGCTGATTGTCTTTCGTAGCATTTTACCTTTAGCTGAAATAAACTCAAAGCCAGTAAAAATAATAAATGAATGTTTCAGAATGATTCCTTTTTTTGGTAGAAAAACAGCGTCATAAATGTTAAATTTGTGAACTTCTGAAAGTCAGATTAATACCGTAAATGACGTCATACACTGCCCCCTGTTGGTTGATTAACAGGCGCAACACTACAGCTCCAGGAGTTAGACGGGGACAGTTCTCAAGACATACACACTGATTATAAGCTTTCTATAACACTAGAGAAGCTACTAGATACAACAGAGGCATCTACACTGCACTGTGCAGATGTTTTCACTATAATAATAATAATAATAATAATAATAATAATAATAATATTATTAATATTGAAAACTGCCAGGGGTCTGAAAATGTCTTTTTGGACAATGGAAATGAGAAAATAGGCATGTTAATAATAATCGAATATAATAAAGCTCTGCTCACACATCAGTCAGGCCTGCTGCATATTAATAATGAAAACGTTCTATAAAGACACAAAAGAAAAATCGGTTGGGGTTGAGGGAGTGAAGACTGTGAGGAGAGAAGTTTACCAGACTTGTGCAGCTCCTCGTCTCTGCTGCAGGCTGGCGCGCGGCCGAACGGCTCGAGGAATCTCCGACGGATTGTGGTGTCGAGTTGCACTCTGGGTAATGCAGGCGCCAGGTTTTTAGACAAGGAAGAAGAATAATGTGGAATGACAAAGACATAAAACTGTCGTCGCTGTGTTCTTTATGCATCCTGACTATGAGTTTGATTCTGAACCTGCAGCAGGTGAAGCTGTTTGAAATTTGCTTCAAATAATTTTTGCTTCATGCTCTGTTCAAAGATTATTGGAGTTTAATTTGTGTAACGTGAACTGACAAATCCGAGGAAATCACTGCACATTTGATCCTCCCAGTGTTGCCTTCAAGACGTCAGTTATTCTCCAGCTCGTCCCTGAGTCCTTTATCCCCTCTGTTAGCCGGCGGCACACTTCCTCACGTGCCACTTTTAATGCGTTTTACTTTCTTTCTTTTCAGATTTATATATTCATTCATACTAATTCCTTGTATAGTTTTAACACGTAGGCTACAGCCTTTAATTCTTCTTCTTGCTGACGGTGTTTATTCTCTCTTATTTATTGTGTTGGTACCTGCTGATCTTATCTGTTGCAGACAATCACACTAACAGGATAAATAAAGTTGCATTAAACTGCACTGGCTGTAGGAAAGAAGCTGCACCATCGGACCACCAGGGGGCAGCACATGACCTGTCTCAGACAGACCTGCACATTATATTATATATCATAAGCCAATGACAATAACATCATGTCAATATAGTAAAAGCTAAGAGCCTGCAGAAATGATCAGTGCATATAAGTTTAAATATTTGTATAAAATGAGTTGTTTCCAATAGATTTATGAGGGAGAGAGATATAAATAACTATTGTTATTTATCTCAGCATGTAGTACATAGAGAAAGAGCTGACATTAGGATACAATCAGTCACTACAATTGCTTTATGAAGTGACCCATTATAGATTCTGTGTAGTTGCGATTCATTCTCTCTGTCCGTCTTTCTATCACTTCACCCTCTTTTACTTATTTCAAGTGACAGCAACAGAGTTTGCAACAATGGGATTTGTTTTAGAATCATCCTTTAAAATAAATTATTTACTGCATCTCTGCACTTCTTAATCTTTTTATTTCATGGCATTTTCACCTCGTTAGAAGTCCAGTACACCCTGACGTCAGAACTGCTGACGGAGTTTATTATGAATACAGAGTGAAATGGAGCCAATTATAAAAGAGGAGGTGATGTAGCTGTAGGTCATGAGTCAGATTCAAAGGCCTGGTGTCAGTTCTTACATCGTATCAGGTCCATGATGATCCTACGGGTGTAGATATCATTGAAAACACTTTTCATTTTAATGTGGTGTTTTTAAAGTTTGAAAAGTGCTTGAAATTTTGGATAAAGTGCTTGAAACTGCTTGAAATTTAGTTTATATATGATGCCAAGTCTACTTACAAACAAACTTGTTGTGTTGGCCTTTCATTTCCTAAGATCGTATTTAATGTGATGAAGAAGTGCAATAATCAGTACTCTGTATATCCTGTATGTATTGTGTATAAATATGTAATTTACCACGGCTTTAAGGTCCTGGAAAAGCTTGAAATGCACCTTGAAAAGTGCTTTGGAAAAGGTATAGAAACTCTGTGAAAGCCTTTGACCCCTTGTGTGACATGTGCTGCATACTGCTGTCTGTTATCTATAGTCAACATGAAAGTGATGCATCGACTATTAAAGATCAAACACTCTTTATTGAACTGAGTAGAACTGAAAGCAGAACATATGGGTCATGTCTGGAGCTGATAATTCATTATCATCGTTATGTTCAAACCACATATCGAGGGCGTGTGTTTATGTATAGTAATATAATTATTTAAAAAAAGGAAAGTCACTGGTTTTCCCTTCATGGATGTGATGTGTGGACAGGGGAAGTCTTCTTTGAGGCCGCGGTAGAAGGCAGGCTGAGTTCACCTGATCTGATAAAGTGATCTCAACCATGAGGCGACGTACAAAATCATTCATGTAACACGGCGTCATGGCAACAAGTTGACCAAACAGACATACAGAAAGAAAATTCACAACAAAGAAACAAAGCTGGCAGCTGGTTTCAACTGTAAAACATTGTTCTGTAAATGCTACGGAAGGGTAAACACACGCGACGGTGACGGGGAAAACAAGATGGTCAGAAAGTATATTGTGCATCTCGTATGTTGGACTGTGAGAGAGAAGCTCAACTTAGCCTCCTCATTCTGAACAACCTTCACTCATGCTCCATAAAACATGCATGTTAGCGTGTGTACGTGCGTCACAGAGGGTAGGTGTAAACCTGTGTATTAGATCCTTCTCTCTGATGTGTTAATGTGCCTTCTCCTGCAGCGTACAAACCTACACGACTACAAAGCTTCAGACTTTAGGAGAAAGAGACATTTGCGGTGAAGCTTTGTCTGAGAAGACGACTCAAATCAGGAAACATAAAGATGTTCAGATTATTAAGAATTCATGCAGCAAGTTATTGTAGTAAATTTGTGTTTAAGCGATCTGGGGCTGAACACCCTGAAGGCACAACGGATTAGAAAGCCAATTATCAAATCAACCTTTCCCAGATCAAGATCCCAGATTAAACAAATATTAGGTATCTATGATTTTTGTTTTGTTTTATGCTGCTTCAAATACTTAATGCACGGAGGTCAGTGCATCGATCAAATTCATTAATCGTCAGGCAAGTTATTGGATCTCATCTGTGTGAAGCGTCTTTTCTGTATTAATCTGCACACAGATGCACGCACTGCAAACCCACAGTCCAACGTCAGTCTAAGATGTAATAAGTCCTCAACTCAAAGTTAAACATTTAACAGGAACATCCGAGCCGATCGGTAAATGATGTAAGACTCAAGTGTTTGGCAAAGAAACAAGCGGAGGGCTCGTGTGAAGAAAGCTGCCATGTTGAGCTAAACCAACCAGGAAGTGATTTCCCGCCGCGCTGGAAAGAAACTTCCTCAGAAAGGAACGTCACATACAATCGAATGTCATAAGATTTAAACATAAAACTCTATATTTAATACTGTAATGGACAGACATATGATATTGTAATATAGATCTGACATTTCTCATTAGTGTTTATGTACTGGACTCTGAATAAATCTTTTGAGAAAAAGAAAAAGTAACACAAAATATTGTATTTACAAAGTGAGTTTTGGCATCCATATTCAACTCTATATTACCACAATATAGGTGGCATGTCCTTCGGCCGATGTGATTGTTGACAGACTGGTGCGACCACAGCCTGATAAATAAAAACAAAGGGTTTGGCATGTCGATTTGATCATTTTTGATATAAGACTTTTGTTAAAAAATAAAATCAAAATGCAACAGAGACTGGCAATAAATCTGTGCTATCACACGACCCAGTAAGTATAATTATTTGTCATATACAGTATTCAAAGGACTCCTGAAAACTCCCAAGCACGATACAAAGAAGGACAAGCCGGTTAGTATATGCATGTACAGTCTCTTACAGCCGTGCTCCGCTGCATAACCGTCCCTCTTCTCATTTCTAATACTCTGAATATATAAAAAACTAAACAAACAAACAAACAAAAAAGATTTCTGTACTCGTCTTTCCCACAACCTGCCCTCTCGGGGAGATTATTGTCCTATTGCACGGCCTGTTACTCCATCTCCCCCGCGATAGACCATTGAATAAAACCTCCTGGCACCTGACGGTCTGACGAATCACTTCCTCTCTCAAAGTCTCATCGGCCGTTAGATGAACCACTCCTTCTTTGATTCGTCGATGGTTTCAGGGTTGTCCGTGCCGATGATGGCCGTGTCCGCTGATTCTCCGGCGGACTCCCCGCTGCTCTTGGCCTCGTTGGTGTGGTAGGTGCCTTTGTGACGGAACATGTAGCGGATCAGGAACACCAGAGTGCATAAGATGGTAAAGATCACCACCGCGATGATACCTGCAGAGGACATCATGAGCACAGAACAAGAGTTACTGAGGATTCGACCAACCAACTAACTTTGGAGCAAAGCTGAAACATTTTGTTGATTAATAGTTAGGATTTCTTTCAACAAGCAAACACAGACTTTCCCCACAGGAGGCCACATTTTACATTAAAGTAATGCGGGCGAAAATAAATTTCTTTAAAAACGTAATTGAGAATGCAGTTTAGTTGTATGGGATGTAATTGTGTAAGAGACGGTTGAAATGTGAGGATCTGTCGCTGTTCTTTCACAGTTATGATAGTAAACTGTTTTCGACTGTTGATTGATTGACATTTGAATATTGCACTTTAGGTTCTGATAACCTCAAATGCAAAGACGGCTTCAGAAATGAATTTCTTTACCTCCGATGATGGCCGAGTCTCTGTTGACTCCATCAGGAATCACTCTCTCCTCATTGAAGGGGAACTCTGCATCTGAGAACAGCAAGAAGACGGAGATATTCAAACCACACATTCACAACACACACAGACAGAGAGACTAAAGATCTAAGATGTTTTATATTTATTCTAGCAATACACACTTGCATAGCTCCAATCTGTGCACATGAAACCAGCAAACACACGGTGAAAGTGCATTTCAAGGTTCAGGAAAGTACTAACATGTCACAGTCACAAAAGTAAAGCCTTTGGTCTTTTTTTAGCAGTAATACGTCATAGTTTCATGCATAAGCTGAATTATAACCACAAAGTTTTGCTTTTGCAACACTGAAGCAAAGAGACAGCAGTTCCTTCTGTACTGGCTTCAAAGCAAACACACATTAGACCATCAACTGATGGATCCAGAGCTAAACATGCTCAGGGGATATTAGTGGAGTTTCTTTAATGTATTGTTATGTCATGTGTTCCAATAAAGATCCATGACAGAGGTTAATAAGAGCTGCTGCCCACTGCACATCTGTCAGCAACAATTATCTAACTGCTTCTCCCTGAATGGAGAGAAGTGCAGGTCAAACGAGCGGAGAGAGACGAGAGGTTCAGAAGGTGGGCGCTGAGAGAACGAAGATATTGGACACACAGACACACACACACACACACACACACACACACACACACACACACACACACACACACACACACACACACACACACACACACACACACACACACACACACACACACACACACACACACACACACACACACACACACACACACACACACACACACACACACACACACAGCTTCAGCCTGCAATGAGCTGTCAGCTATTTCTGCTGCAGAGTTCTCCAGGGATGGAAAGAGCATGAGGAAGACGGAGAAGAGGAAGAAATGGTGAAAACGGGAGGAGAGCAATCCAACTCATTATAGACCGCCAGCCGTCTGGATGTTTGGACACATGAGAGGGAAGAGCAGAAAGGACCGATAAAGTAAAAACAGGAAGTGAGGAGGATGGGAATTATTATTGTTTTTAAATCAGTGAGAAGACAAAGATCATGACGCATTGAGCAAGGGCTGGATGAATTATAGATTAGATCCATCTATAGAAAATGTAAAGCACAAATAAATACAAATCCTTTCTGTGGAAGGATGGAGAGCTGAGTGTGAGTTTGGACCTGATCCATCTCAGATATCTCAGCGCTCCCAAAGGCACAGTTGGCACCAAGCCTGAGAAATCGGTTGCATCCAGAATAATGACACTCTGAAATATTAAACACTGGTGAGGAATCTTAGACACAGGAGTGCTGAGATCTGTCTGTGTGTGGAAGTTATTATTAAATGACTTCTCACGGACTGACAGCAGCATCTTAAAGGGACAGTTTGGATGTTGCATGAGGTTTCTATAGTCATTACCTACAGTTTAAACAGACAGGAGCACCAGGGACACTCAGCAGTGTGCTGCTGTGGACGGGGGCAGCAGCAAAACATCATCATTATCAGTTTAAGTGCTATATTTAGAATATTCTTTCACCACTTTACCTTGCTGACACTCAGTCCTTTGTGACGGGGAGCTGAAGCCGTTATATCTCTCATCTGCTCGTACCCAGGCCATAGGACTCCATTGAAAAAACTAAATCAAGGCAGCGATTACCTGCAACTTCGGTATTCTGTGAGGTAAAATCATTGTTTTTTTCACCTCTAAAGAGAGCAGAGACAACAGCTTCAGCTCCTCGTAGGAAAGGGCTGTCTGACAGCAAGGTAACGCAGTGAAAGTATTCTAAATATAGCGTACACTTACTACTGAAGGTAAGACACTGACTCTGGATAAGTAGCTCATACCCCCCACTATCTCTTTAAGGTCATTGTGAGTAATCCTCACCTGTGTTGTCCAGATGCCAGGGATCTGTGGCAGCAGACATTGGTGGGATGGTGAGAGGTGACGAACCACAGTTGGACTCCAGCAGTTTGCCTTGGAAAGACACGGGCGAGGCGGCTGCAGCTCGTCTGTCTGGCTGACTGGCTGTCGGTGAATCCGGTGGAACACTTCTCAGTGCAGACTTGAGGGGGGCGACGCCGTTGAACTGTACCCGTGAAAGACACCCGACGAAGCCTGGAGTGTTGTACCGATCGATGAGGACCGGGTCTATGTGTCCCGTTTCTGTACACAGAGAGAACATGTTGTTACATGTGATGACTTATGTGGAGCGATGCCCATAACTTTCATTGATTTTGAGAAAAGGGGCGAAAAACAGCAGCGAAAAGCATCAGCACACACACACACACACACACACACACACACACACACACACACACACACACACATTACAGAGGATAAATAAAGCTCCTCTGCTCCTACAGTCTCTGTGTCACCGGGACCTTAATAGCTTAGAAAGTGGATTTTATATGTTAAAGCAGAAAGCATCAGCTTCTCTACGACACACAGAGAAACAACATGTTGTGCTTAACATGTGATACAAACACGATGTGGTCACAACTCTTTCCTCTCTTATTAAAACACATTTTGAGAGTAAATTGAGTGTTGTTGTCGACCACGCTACCACTTCACAATAACTGGGACAACTTCCATGATTGGCGAATAACCTGATGTCCACTTATTGCCATGGCGATCCAGACAAATTCAGATGTGTCTGTTCAAATGCAGCAATTTGTGCACTTTTATCTCTGCGTCACAGAGCGGTTCTCTGCTTTGACTTTCATCTCTTTTTATCTTTCAAAGAGAAGTACTTCAAA